>NW_003852403.1:18078578-18116201 GCF_000181295.1 Otolemur garnettii
TAGAATGTAAATGTTTTGACACAATGACTATGCAAATGACATGAAATTTATGTGAACCAGCTTGATGAAAGTGTTTCAAAATGTATGTGAAAACACTACACTGTACCCCCGTTTGCATTAATGTATAGAGCTATCATTTAATAAAAAAAAAAAAGAAAGAAAATATAACAAACAGTCTTGATGGCTGTAGCTAAAGAAAGTACTTAGAGGGAAATTTATTTCCTGTAATGCCCATGTTAGGAAAGAAGGAACACTAAAAATTAATGAGCTAAGTATCCACTTTGAGTTTGAAATAAAACTATGTAAGAAACCAAGAAGGGATGTATTAATAAAGATTAGAGTAGAAATTCATTAAATCACAAACAAAGGCAAGAAAATAAATCCAATAGTATTTTTTTGGTGAAGATTAACAAAATTGACAAACTGATAGATTTATACTGAGAAAAATGAAAATTGGGATAAAATGGAAAATTGTTAGGAAAAGATATCTTGACAAAATAACTCAAGATTAACAGTATACATTGAAGAATTAAATTGAATTGGTAAAGTTTTTATTCATAGCAAATCTCAGGCCCAGATATTGTTTCGGAGGAGTACTACAAACCCTTCTGGGAATATGTTAATGTATTTCTACAGCGGTGTCCCGAGAATAGTAAAAGAAATAACAGCTTTCCAATTCATTTCATGAAGTTGGTGAAACAAATAACCAGGTCAGATAAGGAAGAAATGCACATGCCAATCTAATTTAGGATATTAGATGCAAAAATCCTAAACAAAACGTGAGTAAACTGTTTAGCAGTAGATAAAAAACTCATTATGATAAAATTGAATTTACTCCAGGAATGTGCTTTTAGTTCAACATCAGAACATATTCTGATGTTATCTACCACATTAATAAATTACAAAACAAAAACTATATTATAGTAGATATAAAAAGCATTTGAAAAATTTAATATAATTTATTTAGACTTCCAGAAGCGAGAGCCAGCAGTGAATTTTCTCAACTTGTGGGAGGGGCTTCTGTAAAATTCTACACTAAAATTCATACTTAAATGTAAGTCTGTACAATTATTCCCCTTAAATTTAGGATTGAGGCCATCATGAATGAAAATAAATCAATTAGAGCAGTAAACATCAACATGAATGATACCAAAATATAAAACATAACCAAATAAGAAGTAAGCCTTATAAGAATCCATAAAATATTATTCCATTCATTCATATACAGGCTCACATATGAAAAACTAAACGTGTATTTTTAGTGGTACAGGCATACCGTAAGATATAAAGAAAAGGAAGAGAATTATTTATTCAAAATTTGGGAGTGGAGGTAGTGAGGAAAAAGAAGTTGCATAGCCACATCAAGAGCTTTACAGCAACTGTGCACATTCTTTCTCTGAGGTTGGATTGGTACATGGATGGATGAATTCTGCAAAGTAGGAAAGAGTCACCACAAAAATATAAGTATGTGAGGCCATGGATTCCTAATTAGCTTGGTTTAATCATTCTTCAATGTATATATATATATAAAAAAATATCATGTGTGCCAAAAAGAGAGTCAACAAATGAATGCCACGAGGAACATGTGTTTTCCTTCTGTTTTTAGTCTGAATTTTAAAAATCTGTTGTATTATTCTTTATTCATTTATTCTCCTATGTATGAAGTAAAGTTTAAAAACTATATTAAGTTAAATAAAGTGTATTAAAATAGGATGATAAACCTGAGAATGTGATACAGCAGTGTACTTTTTATATCAAACAAATATTTTAGAGATCTATTTTCTTGTCTGTGGCGTTGTGCTAGAGCCTGGCTTAGTATTCACATCTTAGATTCGTAGCATTTAGTGTATTTATCTGCACTTTTTATTGCTAGTGCCAAATTTCTCTATAGAACACCTAGGTTGGAAATTATTATATACTTTGTGGAGGAGTAAACCACTATTCTGTCAAGTAATAGAACTTGTATAAGGTGAAATAAACAGTAATTAGAAGAATTATAACTTGAATTCATTTCCCATGACTCCCCCTAAACAATTATTCTTTCCAAACAATAGCTCTTGTGACAACTGAAGGTCAGGGTTGGAATACAAATAGGTCTTGTGTTTAATACATTTCTTGTTTATGCGTCTGTCTTTTCTTATCAGATAATGAGTTCTGTGGGTAAAGGAATGATGTCTTGTTCATATTTATATTGATCACTTGACTAGCACAGTTCCAGGTACATAGTAATTGCTTAAAATATATTTGTTGAAAAGATAATGATTGCTAGTATTTGAGAACTGAGTGTGAAGTGCTAATGCATCTAATAAATATTTACTCAATAAGAGGACAAGATCTCTTATCTTGATGACTAAAAATAGGATTAAGTTTTCTTGTAAATAAAATACATAGATAGTAATGATTAATAGACCTTGCTTGGACTTGGTCTCTTGGCCCTATTTGATACATGTTGCACATGATATTATAGAGATTGTTCAAATTCTGCTATTCCATGAACCTGATATCAAGCTTAGAGAAACTACTCAGGTGATCAGGTAGAATAATGATTTTAAACCTGGGCATGGTGGTTCCTATCTGTATTCTCAGAAATTCAGGAGGCTGAGGCAGTAGGATCACTTGAAGCCAGGAGTTTGAGACCAGCTTGAGCAACACAGTGAGACCTCATCTCTAAAAAAATAAAAATAATAAAAATAATTGTAATGATTCGTTTTCACCAAAACTTGAAAAAGCCAAAACTTAAATATAGAGTAGACTTTACAAACAAATTCTTTTTTTAAAAAAACTTTATTCAAATTAATATGAGGGTATAATATTTAGGTTACATTGTTCTCACTTCAGGGCAAAGTTCCATTTGTAGAAGAACCCCTCACTCAGGGGGCATGTTATACACCCTCACTATGTGCACATTAGGTGAGATCCTGCCTCATGCCCTCCCTCTCTCTGCCATACATCCTCCCCCCTCCCCCTTCCCTCTACCTCCAAACTGGACTATTATAGTGTTTTATTCTTAGGAACACGTAATTTTTTATATATTGATTTCATATTAGTATGGAGTAAATTGGATATTTATCTTTCCATTCTTGTGATACTTCACTAAGAAGAATGTATTTCAACTCCATCCAGGTAAATGTAAAAGCTCCATCTTTTTAATGGCTGCATAATATTCCATGGTATACATGTACCACAGTTTGTTGATCCATTCATGAGTTGATGGACACTTACGTTGCTTCCATGACTTGGCTATTATGAATTGAGCTGCAATAAACATTCAAGTGTAAATGTCTTTGTGGTAAAATGATTTATGTTCTTCTGGGCAGATACCTAGTAATGGGATTGCAGCGTCAAATGGAAGGTCTACATTTACATCTTTAAGGATTCTCCTTAAAGGGGTGTATTAGTTTGCAATCCCACCAGTAAACTTCTCTCCACATCCCCACCAGCATCTGGTACTTTGGCAATGACCATCCTTTTCTGGCTTGGAAAGTTTTGGCTGAAAGATATGCAGTCATCCTTATATTTTTCCATTTGTAAGTAATACTTTTCTTACACCTGGCAGCTTGCAGAAATTTCTCCTTCATATTAACATTGGTAAAATTAATTACAATGTGTCTAGGAGATGGTTTGTTTGTATTGAGTTGCGCTGGGATTCTGAAACTACTATCTGAATTTCTGTGTCTCTTGCAATACTTGGGAAATTCTCCACCATAATGTCTTGAAGCAAAGAATTTGTGCCATTGGGACCATCTTCTTCTCCTTCAGGTACCCCTATAATTCGGATGTTTGATTTCTTGGAATGATCCCATAACTCTCTCAGGGAATATTCTGTTCCTTTACTCTATTTTTCTGCCTCTTTGAATGCTTAGGATAGTTCAAAAGTCTTGTCTTCTTTGTCTGAGATTCTTTCTTTGCACTGCTCAGCTCTATTTTTGAGGGACTCTACTGTGTTTTGAAGCTCCTCAAATACGTTTTTCAGTTCCTTAACCTGTGCTGTATCTTTCCTCATTATGTCCATATCTTTGGTGACTTTGTCTTTGAATTCATTAATTTCTTGAGGAGGCTTCCTCCTCCTCCTCCTCTTCTTCTCCTTTGAATTACAATCTTCTTTAGTGGTAAGACAGGATTTGTTAGACAGAAAGGAACACAGACTGAGTAAAAAGCACCAGAGCTTCTGGCAAAGGGGAAGACCCAAGTTGGGAGTTCTGTCTTGAGACAACTTCTGAACTGTTTTTTGGTTTTCTGTTTCCATCTTTTCCTACAGTCCTAGTATCTCATTTGCCATCTATATTCTAAATTCTATTTCTGACATTTCAGCAGTTTCTCTGTGGATGGGATTCTCTGCTGTATTTTCTTTAACGTCCCCAGGAGGAGTTGATCTGCCCTGATTTTTTGTGTTGCCAGAGCTCTTCAGCTGATTCCTCCTCTTGAGTATTTTCAGCTTCTTCCTATTTTCTCTTTTTTAATATGTTAATTATACTTTTTTAGTTGAAGTGATAGGTTGTCCCTGACGAGTCCACTCCTCACTGTTGCAGTGCCACCGCTGCACTAACAAAGGCAGAGAAGTGGTGAATCCACAGTCCCGGTGACTCCAGAGGACAGTAGGCAGTACTGGCTTAGATCAAATTCACTCTGCCAGTGCAGGCTCTGCCCCCCAAATCAACCTCATGAGGCTGCCCAGCTGACAGGGCTGGCCCAGAGTTCAGGAGAGATGCTTATGCGCTGGGCACCATCCAGCCAATTGAGCACTGAGGGCTGTGGCTCTGTAGACAGCATAGGCTCAGAACTCAGACAAAGTCGCTCAGGCACTGGGCACCACCTGTCTAGTCAAGCTCAGGGGACTGCCACCCAGTGAGGGGGCACAGCCCTAAAGTTCAGGTAAGAGTCACTCAGGCACAGCCCACCAACTTGAGCTCAGAGAGCCTCCACCCAGTGGAAAGTGTTAATCCAACATTGATTATAAAGTTGCTTAAATCCTGGTCCCCTGTGCAATTGGACTCAGAGAGCCTCCACCCTGTGGAGAGTGCTAATCTAAAGTTGCTTAAACCCTGCCCACCCAGTTGGGCTCAGAGAACCCTACCTGGTGGAGGCCAGAGGTCCACAGTTCAGTTCAAAGTCACTTAAACCCTGGCCTGCCCACCCAACTGATCCCAGAGACCCCCTCATGGTGGACGTCCAAGGCCCAGAGTTTAGTCCAAAGTCACTTAAACCCAGCCCCACTGACCCAATTTAGCTCAGAGAACCCTGCCTGGTGGAGGCCAGAGGTCCAAAGTTCAGCTCAAAGATGCTTAAACCTCAGCCCTGCCCACCCAGTTGAGCTCAGGGAGAAGAACCCATGCATTTTGTTTGCGCCAAGTGTTCACTGCTAAATTTAAGATTTAGCGTTTCCTAAATCCAGCCATGTATCTGTCACTTACAATTTTTATTTTCACATTTTATCATTTATAGTAAGATTTGGAAAGGCAAGAAAGGTGGCAGGCAATTATATTTTGAAACCTAATTAAACTTTATACTGTGAATAGAATTTGAAAGCTTGTTTTCTGAGATCAATTGAACACACACAAAAAAGTCAGCATAAATTCTAAACACATTTATTGAAGAAGATACTATTGGTTGTGAAGAAAATATTACACACTAACATTAGTTTTTATAATAGGCATGATTGACACTTGAAAGAAATGGCAAAAATGTCTCATGTTTTCTTCTACAAACCAGGGTTGTCTTCATGGGCATGCGCCTGTACACTTGCATAAGGCCCTAGAGATGGAAAGGTCTCATTAGGTTTAACTACCTGAGGTTGCTAGGTTGAAGTTCCTGAATACATTTCGAACAAGGTGCCCCACATTTCCACTTTGCACGGAGCCCTCCAAATTATCTAGCTAGTTCTGGATAAATCATTCAGCTACTTTCAGGTTGACTTGCACTCGGCTTATTTCCCATCACCTGATAACAGCTCTACTTTTAACATGTGAAATGGAGCATATAGAATTGTAATTAAAGTAAAGCCTGATAATTTAGGTTGATAATTGACATCTAAGCTGTTTAGACTAAATGTAAGTTATGTGTTCACAGAAATCTCAGCTTCATTAGCCACAATGACCTCTTGAAGTTAAATGAATAATTAAGCAGGCAGAATCCAAAAGAGCAAAGATCAAGAACTAATAACAAAGGGAAAAAATGGAATGTAATGAAAAGACATAAGGTACCTGCCAATACTCTAACTCTTCTCCAAGCCTATTATAAGTCAGTCAATTAGCATATACCATGTCCTGCAGATGAAAAAGCAGCCTTTGCAATTGTATACAGTACAGATGCATAGATCAACTATACAGTTTCTGGAGGTTATATTTGTTAAGAAGCCTGAAAGTATCCATGAGTTTTGAAGAAAGGTAGTTACATCATGGGAGGTAGATTAATCTTAGTTGTTCACATGGAGGCCACGATATCTCTAATAGGTATAGTGGCTTCTTTAATGCCTAGAATGAGTCTGACCATGTTTTACTCCTCACATGACCTACCTTAGTGATGTGAATGGTGGGTCAGTCTTACAGACAGAGGGGGAGAACAGCAGGAGAGTAGGAACTTTTGAGATGGATAAAGCAATAAGTAGATACAGGTGAGTGATCCAGAGTCAGAACATTAATTGAGGTCAATTGACCTTTTGATGAGAAAAACAAGATGGCTGACTAAAAGCAGCTTTAGTCAGAAGCTCCTGTGCAGAGAGAGAGAGAGTAGTTGGACTAAAGTGAACGCAGAGAAGCTGAAGGTGGGGAGTTGAACACAAGAAGAAGAATGCAAGGTGCACACCATCCCCACTTACAGAAACTGTGAGGAGGCTGCAAAGAGGAAGAAAGTTACCAGAATACAGGTACTGAGCAACCCTGGAAAGCTCCTGTTCTCAAGGGGATGAGAGTCCCCTCCCCCATCAGGGAGGCCCTTATGGAGGGTTTTCCACAAGCAAGTAAGGAACAAAGCAACTTTCACCTCAGTCAAGTCACGAGTTTTGAGTTCTCTTACACTGGGCTCCAGCTCTGAGTCCAGTCCCCATTTTGCCTGGTGCAAAAGAGAACAAATTTTCTCTGCAGTTCTGAGCCCACAGTCCACCCTTCACCCCATCTGGTTGCCTGGTGGACTGCCTCCAGCAGAGGCCAGAGTGTTTGGGGAGTACTCTGAGAAGCTGATCCATTTGGTGGGTTGTTGAATGGAAACAGTGGTGCTGCAGTAGTAACTTAGTTGTGGAGGAGTGTGGTCTTAGATGCCTCCCTTTCCTGTAGGTGGAGTCCTTCCCCTAACACCTCCAGGAATTCTCAGTCAAAATTGCCTGCTAATTCTGTTCTCTGAAGCCGGATATCGCTCTGGGCTTGTTTGGGTGGGTGTTGCTTGTGCTGCCTGGGTGAGCTTGACTGGAAATTTTGGTCTAAGTCGACCACGGTTTCTTGCTGTCCTGCTGCTGCTGTCTGGGACTACAGGAACACAGCATATTTGACTTTGTTTGTCCTGCAGTGAGTGAGGTTGGAATAGGAAGAGGCAGATTCCATATGTACGTTCAGGATTCTTATCCAGCTATGCCAGTGGGGCTGCGGGTGTGCGGATTCTGGTTCAGTGGAGGTTCCAGCTAAGTGATGCAACTCCTTAGAATTGGGTGGAGGGCAAACTGATGCCTGGACTGAGCCAGGCTACTGCTGGCTCACCAGGTTGGCACGCAGAGACTCTGCCTGCACCCTGAAAAGGAGTTTTGTGAGCGTATAGGGGAAAGGCCGCAAGCACGAGCCTCCAGCTAATTTTTCAAGGGGTGGTTAGCTTTAGTTCCCGTGGGCTTCCGAGCCAGGCTCACCCTGCCAGTTTTAATTGCCAATTGCATCAGTAAAAGGTTTCCTAAGAGTCTGCAACTAGGTTATCTCTCAAAATCTATTCAGGGATAACCTATCATTCCAAGTAAAAAAGTATATTTCTTAAAACGCTGAAAATACTCATGGGTAGAAGCCAGCAGAAAAATTCTGGCAACATGGAAAATTAGAGTTGAATAATTCCCCCAAGATATTACAAGGGAAATACAGCAGAGAATACCATCCTTAGAGAAATTGCTGAAATGTCAGAAATAGAATTTAGAATATGGATGGCAAGTAAGATGATTGGATAGAGGAGAAGATCAAAATAGAAATAAAAAAAAATAGTCCAAAAGTTGTCTCAAGAAATTAAAGACAAAGAAATTTGACTTTAAAGAGAAAGTCACCAGTGATATGGACACTATGAGGAAAGATGTAGTAGAGTTTAAGAAATTGAAGGGCAGTCGTGGAACTTTGAAACACAGTAAAGAGCCACAGTAATAGAGTTGAATATGGAGCAGAGAGGATTTCAGAAGTTGAAGACAAGACCTTTGAACTATCCCAAGTATTCAATGAGGCAGAAAGAGGGAGAAAAATAACAGAATACACACTGAGATCATTAGGGGATCATTTCAAAAGATCAACATCTGAATTCTAGGGATTTCTGAAGAAGAACATGTTTCTAAAGGCACTGATATTCTATGGGAAATTATGCTGGAGAATTTCCCAAGCATTGTGAAAGACACAGAAATTCAAATAGTAGATAGTTTCAGAAGTCTTGGATTCAGCGAGACTCAATCCAAACTAAACATCTTCTAGACACATTGTAATTAACTTTGGCAAAGCTAATATGAAGGAAAAAAATCCTGCAAGAAACCATGCACAAGAAAAGTCTTATCTAACAAAGGGAAAAATATCAGGATAGCCACGGATCTGTCAGTAGAAACTTTTCAAGTGAGAAGGGAATGGTCATCAGCCTTTAACCTTCTTAAACAAAAAAAAAATTGTAGTCCAGGATCCTATATCCTGCTAAACTGAGTTTCATTTGTAATGAAGAAATCAAATATTTTACTGACATGGAAATGTGTAAATTTGCCACAACTTGGCCACTTCTGTAGGAAATACTCAGATTCATTCTTCATAATGACCAACACAATGGCCCATCACCAAAGTAAACATAACCAGAAATTAAAGAATAAAACCTACCCTCCACAATGGTTATATGGAAAAAAATAAGCTGTAGACCTCTGAAAAATGAGAGGACCTAAACTCCACCATACCTATCAATTCTCTCAATGGGCTGAATTCCTCTCTAATGAGTTAATGGCTGGTCTACTGGACACAAAAGCTTAGGCATGAAATATGTGTCTGCAAGAAACATACCTAACCTCAAAGGATAAAACAAGACTCAAGGTGAGAGGATAGAAAATAATAATCCAGGCAAATGGAAACCAGAAAAAAGCAGAGTTTCAATCTTATTTACAAATACAATTGGTATAAACCAACAAAAATTAGGAAAGACAAGGAATAAACACTACATACTAGTGAAGGGAAGTACACAACATGAAGAGATTTCAATAATTAACATTTATGTACTATATTTGAATATTCCCCAATTTATTAAACTCTAAAAGATCTGAACAATATGATATCTTCCTGCTCTATAATAGTTGGAGATTTTAATACCCTCTTGATAGTACTGGACAGATCCTACAAGCAGAAACTAAACAAACAAAAAAATAATGGACTTAAGCATGACCGCAGAACAAACAGAATTTAACAGACCTACATAGAACATTTCATCCTAACAAAACTGAATGCACATTCTGCCATCAGCCAATGGAGCATCCTCCAAAATTGATTGTTTCTTAGGGTACAAGTCTAACATCAACAAATTCAAAAGAATAGAAATTATTCTTTGTATCATCTCACACCATCATGGAACAAAAGTTGAACTCAACAACAACCGAAATCTTCATACCCAGATAAAGTCATGGTGACTAAATAATGTTTTGTTGAATTACAGCTGGATCAAAGACAAGATTAATAAGATTAATTAGATTTCTTAGATTCCTGGAACAAAATGATCATGAAGCCATAAGATATCAAAATGTGGGGCACTGCAATTGCAGCTACACCAGAAATAAATAAGTAGGATTTGAGCAAACTAAAAAGTTTCTACACAGCTAGGAAGAGTACCACAACCAAGGCAAATAGATAGCCTTCAGAATGGAAGAATATTTTTCCATGTTATGAATCTGACAAAGGGCTTATAGTAAGAATCTAAATAGAACTCAAAAGAAGAAAAAACAATCCGATTCATAAGTGGGGAAGAGACTTGAAACTTTTCCAAAGATGGCAGATGAATGCCCAAGAAACACATGAAAAAATGCTCATCATTGTTAATCATCAGAGAAATGAAAATCAACCCCCTCTGAGATCACCTAACTCCAGTAAGGTTATCCCACATCACAAAGTCTCAAAACTGCAGATGCTGGCATGGTTATGGGGAGAAGGGAACACTTTTGCATTGCTTGTGAGCTTGCAAACTATATAATCTTTTTGTAAAGAAGCGTGGAGAATTATTAAAGAACTGAAAGTCAACCTTCCATTTGATCCCACAATTCCATTACTGGGTATCAGAAGAACAAAAGTTGTTTTGTCACAAAAATATTTATCCTAGAATGTTTATTGCAGGTCAGTTAATAATTGCCAAGTCATGGAAGCAACCTAAATGCCCATCATCCCCTGAATGGATCAACAATCTGTGACATATATATATATCATGGAGTACTATAAAACCATAAGAAAAATCGAAGACGTTATATCCTTTACGTTTACCTGGTTGGAGTTGAAGCATATTCTTCTTAGTAAAGTATCTGAAGAATCAAAAAAAAAATACAATGTACTCAATACTACTAGGAAGCAAATATGTAAACAATTATATGTCCACATGAATGACAAAACACAAATATATTCTAGTGAGGAAGGCAAGAGGAGAAAGAGGGATGAGAGGAGGACAATTGGTGCTGTCTCACCTAATATACACAATGTGAGAGTGTTTCAGCCAGCTCCCTGAGTGAAGGGTTCAACTACAACTTGAACTTTACCATGGACATGAGGACAGTGTAGCTAAAACATTTTTACCCTCATGTTCGTTTAAAATAAAAAAAGTAAAAAGCAAGATGAGACACATACTGAGACACATTGTACTGAAGGCAGTGAGAATAGTCTGTTTTAGTTGATATTTTGTAACATTTAGGAATTTATAAGCCCAAGTAGTTCTAATTTAAATATGTGGCTTAAAATGTCTATAATAAGGTCTAATGTATAGGCTGTTTATATTACAGTTGTTATTGTGAAGGTGAATGAAAAGTGTGTACATGATATTTTGGGCTTTGGGAAGATTCAACTAGGGCAATAGACTGATTATCTACCAGGTTCATGACCAGTGGACATCTTTGGGGTCATGAAGCAACAGGAGTGGCTTGAGCTGAGGAAAGCATAAGAGAACGTTACCTGATCTAGACTCCCACTCCTTGCCTTCATTGTGAGTGCGTTTGGAGAGAAGGTCACTTTGCCTCATGCAGGCAGGCTACAATTTACCAAGGTACATCCTTGGAAACACCTATGTTTAGAGAGAAAGTGTTTGGTGTAGAGAAATTGGGCTCCAAATGCATTTTGTACTTTCTTTGAGGACTTTAAAAGTCCCTTTAACTTGAGAAATTGGATCCTCTTTTCATCAAGAGTTCTTATTTTCCTCTGATGCGTGTATTCTCGAGTGTAGTTTGAAATTTCTATAGACTTTTCCCCCTACCAGATCTTCAAATATGGAATAGCAGGCAAGGTCACAACTAAGTTAATTTGAAAACCTTTTAAATTTAATCATTTCTCATCCAGACTACAGAAAACAATTTGGTTCATTTTACCTAAATTAGTTTTCATCGAGGCCCAATACATCTCTCTGCTAGCTGTCCTGATATATACCACTATTCGGCTCTCTCTAGATAAGGCACTTTTTTCAAGCACTGATTTTGGCTTTCATATTGAATTACTTTTTTCTTTCTCTGCAAAAAAAAAAAAAAAAAAAAAAAAAAGACAAAGTGTCTTCACCACGCTTCTTTTCCTTGGTACTCATAATGGTAAACTAGTGTTTTATAATATCCTCATTAGAAATGTCTCACATGGAATTCAGTGATGAAATTTTCCTTCCCGGCATTATGTACTGCTACATTTAAAGTATACAGTTTCTGCTCTTTAAACAGCATATCATCTTGCGTAAGATCAATATCTATTTGAAACATAGTGTGGTCATATAGATGATAAGTTCTTTTTAACATGAATTTTATTTTTAACATTGCCATGCATCCCATTTGCCAAAGCTATGAGACTATTGTAGAGTTCAGAAGGGGGCTCGTTTTATACCTGCACTTTCTAAAGGTATAAAGACTAGCAGCCTTTTAAAGTCTTCCATAGCACTGAAAGCTGGATTTTTATTTGGTGGAATTGCCAGGTACCTTTGTAATCATTCTCTTATCACCTAAATGTTGTGGGCGAATCGTTAAACACAGCAGTAGACATGGGTTTCATCGCTGCCCATGTGCACGACACAGAGCTTTCAGCACCTGCTCCTTTACTCCCGTGTCACTTGCTCTTCTCTCTCATTTCTTTTCTCCATCCTCCTCTCCTCTCAGTTCCCTCCTCTGATCTCCTCCATCATTTGTCCTCTTTTGCCTTTCTTTGTATCTTTTTTGCATTTCCTTCTTCCTGTCTCTTTCCCTCCTCCTCTTCTTCCTCCTTCTTGAATTTCACAAGCTCCTTTTCCTTAACAGAATGATAATTTAAACCAGATTGATATAAGTACGAAGGCTTGGCTGGGTACCTATAGCTCAGCATTTAGGGCACCAGCCACATACCCTGGAGCTGGTGGTTTTGAATCCAGCCTGGACCAACTACATCTCAAAAATATCCAGGCATTGTGGTGGGCTCCTGTAGTCCCAGCTGCTTGGGAGGCTGAGGCAAGAGAATCACTTAAGCCCAAGAGTTGGAGGTTGCTGTGAGCTGTGACGCCACGGTACTCTACCAAGAGCAACGTAACGAGACTCGGTCTCAAAAAAAAAAGGCTCTTTGGTAAAATCTCTAAAAAATTATAACAATGAAAGCCTTGTAAAAGTAATGATCTTGGTTTAACATTTTTCAGACCAACTTATTACATAACCAGTAAAGCAAAAAGATCTGAGCAATAGAAAGTACGTAAGTTGACTTTTCTGCAGGTATTCTTAATTTGGAAAGGATATTTAGCCAAGGACTGACATTTCCAGTCACACATCTACACCCTATTGGAAACAGCACCAGCAACATCCTTCTTTAATAAAAAGAAAAGGGTATAAAATAGAACAGATTGGATTAAACTGTGAAATAGATGAATGTTGTCTTTAATGTCCTTTCCATATTTATTTATTTTGAAATAGCATCTCACTCTGTTGCCCTTGGTAGAATGCCATGGCATCATAGCTCACAGCAACCTCAAACTCTCAGGCTCCAAGGATTGTCTTGCCTCAGCCTAGCTGGGACTACAAGCGCCCAATCACAACACCCAGCTATTTTTAGAGACAGGGTCTTGGTTGCTCAGGCTGATCTCAAACTCCTGAGCTCAAGCAATTCACCTATCTCGGCCTCCCAGACTGCTTTCCGTCTTTGTTGGTGGAATTCTTTTTTTTAATTCTTCCTTCAGGGTGTCTATTCCCTCTTTTCCTAGTGATGTCCAGTATCTTCATATCCTAGCAGCCCAAGACTTGTGTCCTGCCCTTCCACACTGTGATTCCTAGGTGTGTATTCTCTGGGGAAAGGACCCGATATAGTGAGGCAACAGCTTAAAATTCTATCTTTCACCAATGCTTTCTCCAAGGAGACCCCTTTGTTTAGGGAAATAGCACTCCTCAGTCACCATCAATTAACTACTCTAGATGTCTTCCGATTAACAGATAATAGTACCGAGGTACAGAACTCTTCTATTTGCAATATGGGAGTTATTGTTACCTTTTATCTAGTGAAACCAAACTAAGAGGATATCCTAACATATCATGGGACATAAAATGAAAGTCAACTTCAAGAGCAGTGCTGTCCAGTGTCGTAGACACTAGTCACTTGGACCTATTTGATTCAAAATTTTCATCATAATTAAATAAAACTAAAATTCAGTTTCTCAGTTGCACTAGTCACATTTCAAGTGTTCAATAGCTGCTGTGTATACCATTATAGATACAGAAAATTTTCATCATTACAGAAAGTTTTTTTGTACAGTGCTCTAGAGTACACTTGGAGTCAATACTATTTCATCCGAATTTTTTACCAAGACAATAAAGCTTTATACAGAATCTGAAATGATGACTTTCTGTTGCTTATAGGCTAGCACATCCTAATATACATTTGTGTATTGTTAGAACCATTTGTGTATTGTTCTGAACAATTGTATAGATGTATTGTTTAGAGCAATTTTTTTCTTTACCCCAGTTACCTAGAAAATTACTCAGAGACATTATAATTGACTTATATTTAGCTACACGTTCAACTTCAGGAAAAACATAGATTTTTAACTCTTTTCGTGCCAGTAACATCTTTAGTTGATTGTAACTTCAAAATAGAATATCCACAATCCTTAATTAGCAGTTTTTTTTAAGAATATGAGGAAGACATTAGGGACCACATCAAGAACACCTGAAGGATGCAGTTTCTGATTTGGCATTCACGTTCACCGTCCTCATTGTTCAAGGGATTCTAGGGTATGCGTGATGTGGAGAGTCTTGCAGTCATTAGGCATGACTGTGGCACACTGGTACTCCTTTTTCTATGCTCTACTGTGTACAATTCACACAGGCATCCAGGGCTTGCACTTAACCTGCTATTTCTCCCAAAGGACATAATTACAGACTGAAGTGGAAGGTAGTACCAAACAGAAATAGAGTTCAAATGGGATTACTTATTTCTTCCATTTGCCCCCCCCCCCCCCGGTGCCCTTTTTCTTTCCATCTTTGTTGATGAGTTGCTTTCTGGGGGACCTCCATGGTCATAACAACTGACATAAATCTTGGAAATGGCATGAACTATTCAACGGTTTATTTAAATTTTGTAGATTTGTATTCATTTAGGCTTAGAGTCTGTAAAGCTCATGAGCGTGGAAGGTAGGACACACATAGCACTGCTCAGAACATTAAGAAGGATTGAAGTATATGCTATATTTTAGTGATGATATTCTTGTGTATAAAAATCATCCATAATTTCTCTAAACTCCTTAGAGATGGAGTAAGTTATTGTGATATATTTTAGGAATTTTTTTTTTTTTTTTTTGCAGTTATTGGCCAGGGGCTGGGTTTGAACCTGTCACCTCTAGCATATGGGCTGGCGCCCTACTCTTCTGAGCCTCAGGCACTGCCCCAATCTTAGGATTTTTTACATGTTTTAAAAACAGACCATGTGTAGAGATAAACCAAACATGCGAATGCATATTTCCAGAAATGTAACCAACCATAAGGTTTAATTTACTTTCACTCAAATCTATTTTCTCAGTCTAAAATATTATATAAGAATATATACTGAGATTCATACAATATTACATTCAATATTACAATAAAATCAGCAACTTCTGGTAAGTGCTTATGTTGCTATCCTTTATAGAGTTTGTGAAAAAACCAAGAATCTTTCAAAGTTTATTTTATTGATACAACCAGATCCAAACTGAAAGAATTTTTGATGTAGGTGTAGACTGGGTTGGGTTGCTTAACTCCCGGGGAAATATACTTAGGAGAAGAGGTGAAATGAACTAATAAGTGAAACTTTTATGAGTATTCTGGCATAACCACCAACCCAGAAGGCTCATTAAATAATCTATGCACAATATTTAAGAGAAAAATTTCCAAGAGAGTCTGTCTATGTCTAATTTACTTTATAAGTATGTTGAGTATTTCTCTAAAATATTTTCTATTTTCCTGTATACTAATTAATATACAAAAATGCATGCTATGGACATTTTGACTTATTATAGCTAAATACGTAGTTACATTTGTATGGGTAAATTATACTAATTTACCAATTTTATACATAACTTGTGTTGATCATCTGGCTAATTTATAGTTTATTGCTCACATTTTGCCTCAACATTTTTTATATTTTAGGCTTCAATTCTTTAAGTTAAGTGGAGAATACATTAAGGTAAGGTGTATACTAGACAAAGAGAGGCCCTGTGAATTCTTATAATGGCATTTTCTGTTATTAATCACAAGGAGAAATTTTGTTCCACTTGTATCATTCACTCTGAAGATTCATAATGTAGTTGTTTGAGAAACATTATTTATGCTGTGTGGTTATTATTTCTGCAGCTCCCAGCTTGAAGCCTAGTATGTGTTTTTGTGAAGAATGCTGTTACTTGATTATAAACAGAGCTGCATCTCTTCTGATAGGCAATTTCAGTTTGGAGAATAGGTGTAAGATTTTTAATGTTTTCAATGTAAATCAGATCAATCCCATCACAGAATATCCAGCATGTGGATGATGAATAGTGTTTATTACATCGTGTTATTAAAATACAGAAAACTTTTCCCAACCATATTGCTTTTATGCTTTAGCTTAAGATATTTTTTATGACTCCTACAGGTCATGGTCAGACATGACCACAGCCTTATTCAGAATCTGAAATATAACAGATGACTAGTATCTGTGGAATGAATGACCATCCGATACACATTTGTGTGGCTTATAATTAGAGTGATCTGTTTTGGGATGTGTGGCTTCCTTCGTAGTAGTCTGTGTGTTCGTCAGATGTAGATGGCAGTGCGATTAAAGAGAAGAGCAGTATTAGTGAGGAACTACGGAGAGGGGCCCACCTTACCAGATATCAGAGCATAAAGCTGCAGTAATTAAAGCCCTGTGTAGTGGGCTTTAATTTTCCCCCTCTACAGATGATGAAATAAAAGCTTCAACTCTTTAAACCACTGTCCCAAAGTGAGTAGAGGGCAAAGATCCACATTCTGTTTTTCTTACTCAAAAGCTCTACTAAAACAGAAAGCCCTGGCATTCTGAGGATGTAAATCATTACTTTCTTTTTATTTCTTAAGACTTTATTTTTTTGGAGTTGTTTTAGGTTCACAGAAAAATGGAGAGAAAGGTACAGGGATAACCCAGGCATCGTGTTATTATCCCGTGCTCCTACACAGGACAGTCTCCCCATGATCAAAATCCCCTCCTGGAGTGGTGCATTTGGTACACTTGATGACCCTAAGCTAACACATCATTGTCACCCCAAACCCTAATTTACATTAGGGTTCACTCTTAATGTCATATATTAGATTGGTTTGAAAACATCTATAATGAATTGCATCCACTATTATAGGATCATGTTTTACTTTCCTAAACATCCTCTGTTCTCTCCCTATTCCTCAGTCTTTCCCCTTTAGCCCCTAATGACTACTGACTTTTTACTGTCTCCATAGTTTGTCCTTTTCCAGAATGTCATGAACTGTAGTTGGAATTATATAGAAGGTAGCATTTTCAAACTGATTTCTTTCACTTCGTAATATGTATTTAAATTTCCTCCATGTCTTTGCATGGCTTGGTAGCTTATTTCCTTTTAGTGCTGAGTAATACTCCATTGTCTGAATGTACAGCAGGTTATCCCCTCACCTTCTAAAGGGCATCTTGGTTGCTTTGAATTTCTGGCAATTACGAATAGAGCTGCTATAAACATCCATGTGCATGTTTCCGTCTGGGCAAAGCCATCTTTTCATGGCTTTAGGCAAATACCAAGGAGTGTGATTTCCTGAATTGGATTTTAATAGTGTGCTTAGTTTTCTAAACTTTTATTTTAAATTTTTAAAAAATACTTAATACATAAGAAGAATGTGTATATTCAAAATATACAATGTGATGATTTCATATACATATACATTATGTAATGATCACCACAAATTAACACAGCCATCATCACACAAGCTCTACCTTAGATCTCCAGAACTTGTTATCCTATAATTGAAAGTTTATACTTGTTGATCAATATGTCCCCATTTCCTTCCCCCACCCCACCCAGAGAATGGCAACAGCTTTTTCACTGCCGTTATGAGTTCAATGTTTTGATTCCACGTATAAGTGAGATCCCATTGTTTTTGTCTTCCTGTGTCTGGGTTATTTCGCCTTACTAAATATCCTCCAGGTTCATTCATATTGTCACAGATCACAGGATTTCCTTCTCTTTTTAATGGTGAATAATAATTTGTATGCATAGGTACCACGATTTCTCTGTCCATTCATTTATCTGCAGACACTTAGGTAGTTGCTATGTCTTGGCTATTGTGAATAATGCTGTAGATGAGGGTGGAAATATGGTACTTAAGGGAAGAGTCGTATTTTGATGTGCTTGCATTGCCAGAATAATGATTTAATAAGCTCAAGACCAATATTCATTTGTTTTATTATAAGTAGGTTAGAAATTGAATTAACAAAATGATTGCAGATGATGGGCAAGGGGATCAGAGACAGGAGAGAAGTGGACCAGAGAAAAGCATGAACACATTCAGACTGTAGGATCCATACTGAGAAATCTATCATCTGTTGCAAATGCAGTGGCCCAAGAGCCTAGGTTTTTAAGATAAGAAAATTGTCTTGATGAGGCTTCTCCCCTCTCCCAGTGAGACTCAGCCCCAAGGTCTTTGGGTATTGGGAGGCCAGGCTCCCAAGGATGGGACTGCTCTCTCAGAAGGAGTGAGTGCAGGGGGTTGGGAAGGTTTAGGAGAGAAGGGTAAGGTGCTGAAATCAGCACAGATGCTTTGATCTCATAGAGAAGAGGTCTCTCAGGGAGGTGAGGGGAAAATGCCCCTCCTCTCCCATTTCTCAGTATGGCATGGCACCTGACCCCCACAAGCCTTCCCAGGGGTTTCATTGCTCATCTTGGGGTTTGTGTGCAGGGTCTAATTGGGGTCAGCCTTGACATCCTGCACCTGGACTGTGTTCTTGTCCCAGATTTTGTTTGTGTTAGGATCAAAAGTAAGGTAGAATGATAAAAGTAAGAAGTAAATCAATGCAATTAAGGTAGTTAGTTAAAGAAATAGTTTGGTTAGGAAATGCAGGCCCAGCAAGAATCATGATGTGAAGGTGGGTCAGCCTCCCCCCTGGTTAATGTGTGTAATAAAAACAGAGCTAGCTGGGAGCTGGGGCTGTTCCACAGTCCTCATGTTCTAAGGTAGACAGTTCCCTGACCCAGCTCTTTAAAAAACTTTCTCTTTGTGTCTCAACTTTTCATTTTTCCATCATCCTCTCGTCCCCACCAGCCACTGGGAGGGAACTCACGGTATAGTTTAAGGCTGGTCCCCAACACAATGAACGGGAGTATATTTAGTTTCTCTCAGAGATATATACAGAAGTGGGATTGCTAGATCATGTTGTAGTTCTATTTTTAGTTTTTCAAGGAATTTCCATACTGTTTCTCATAATGGCAGTACCAATCTACATTCCTACCAACATTGTGCAACTGTTCTCTTTTGTCCATATCCCCTCCAATACACCATTATCTCTTGTCTTTTTAATAATATCCATCTTAAAAAGTATGAAGTAATATCTCATTTTTATTTGCATTTCCCTAATGATTAGTTCTGTTGAATACCTTTTAATATATTGTTGGACATTTGTGCATTTTCTTTTGAGAACTGTCTAGTCAGATTCATAACCCATTTTTATTTGAATTACTTGTTTGGTTTTTGCTATTGAGTGGTATGAGTTCCTTGTATTTTTTACAAGGATATTAACCCATTTTCAGACACATGGTTTGGAAATATTGTCTCCAGTTTTGTAGGTTGCCTTTTCATTTTGTTGGCTGTTTGCTGTGGAGACGCTTTTTATTGAAGTGATTTTATTTATTTGTTTGCTTATTTATTTAGTTGAGACAGAGTCTCATTCTGTTGCCCTGGGTAGAGTGTCATCATTGTTCACAGTAACCTCAATCTCTTAGACTCAAGGGATTTTCTTGCCTCGGTCTCCCAAGTAGCTGGGACTATAGGCAGCCCCATGGCACTTGGCTAGTTTTTCTATTTTTAGTAGAGATGGGGTCTCTTGCTCAAGCTGGTCTCAAACTCCTGAGCCCAAGCAATCCACCCTCTTTAGCCTCGCAGAGTGCTAGGATTATAGGTGGGAGTCACTGGGCTCAGCCTCTAGTTATTTATTTTTGCTTTTGTTGTTTATGCTTTATGGTATCACATTTGAAAAGCTATTGCCAAGACAGATGTCAAGGAGATTTTACTCTGTTGTTTTCTAGGAGTTTTACAGTTTCGGCCTTATAGGTAATTCTTTAATGCATTTCAAGTTAATTTTTGTGAGTGGAGTAAGATAGGAGTCCAATTTCATTCTTTTGCATGTAGATATTCAGTTTTTTCAGTACCATTTATTGAAGAGACTACCCTTTTCCCATTGTGCCCTTGTCAAATATTAGTTGATCGTATATGTCTGGATTCATTCCTGGGCTCTCAGTTTGGTTCCATTCATGCATGCATTTGTTTTTACATGAGGACCATGCTGATTGGATTTATAACATACTTTTGCAATATACTCTGAAATTAGGAAGTGTGATGCTTTCTGCTTTGTTCTTCTTGTTCAAGATTTCTTTGGCTATTTGTGGTATTTTGTAGTTCCACATGAAATACTTTATATTTCTTTGAAGAATGCCATTAGAATTTTGACAGCTATTGCATTCAGCCTATACATCACTCTGGGCAATATGGACATTTAACAAAACTAACTTTTGATCCATGAACATGGGATATAATTCCATTTAATTGTGTCATCTTTAATTTTTTAATTAATGTTATATAATTTTCAGTATACAGACCTTCCATCTTTTTCATTAAATTTCTAAGTATTTTATTGTTTTTGGTGCTGTTATAAATTGCATTTTTTCAGATAGTTTACTGCTGTTAATGTACAGGAATGCAATGGATATTTGTACTTTTTGTATATTGCAACTTGACTGAATTGCTTTTTAGTTCAACACATTTTTGGTGGAGTCTGTAGGGTTTTCTATAAATAAAAGTATGGAAACAGAGACTATTTTACTTCTTTCTTTCCAATTTGGATGCCTTTTATTCCTTTTATTTATTCATTTACTTTGACTAATTGCTCTGTCTAGGACTTCCAATAATATGTTAAATAGTAGTGGTGAGTGTGGGAGAGTATGTTTAATTTTGTAAGAAATTACCAAACTATCTTTCAAAGTATTTTTTTTATCATTTTGCATTCCTATCAGCATTTAATGGGAAATTTTGTTACTTTACATTCTTGGTATTTGGTGGTGTCAGTATTCTGAGATTTGGACTTCTAACAGAAGTGTAGTGGTATATCATTGCTGTTTTAATTTATATTTTCCTGATTAAGGTATGGAACATCTTTTCATGTGCTTATTTTCTCTCTGTACATTCTCTTTGGGAACATGTCTCTTAAAGTCTTTGCTCTGTTTTTAAAAGATCAGGCTATTTGTTTATAGTTGAGTTCCTTTATCAGACATGTCTTTTGTAAATATTTTCTCTCAGTCTGTGTCTTATCTTTTCAATTCTCTTGATGTCTGTAATTTTTAAAAGACGTGTTATCTAAACATATTTGTAATGATGAAACCCAACACAACAAAATTTAAATCTTTGTAACTAATATGAAAAACAGTATCACATTTATTCTATAAATAAAGAAAGCACTATTTTTTCTATTATGATTCCAAAATAATTAGTTGATTAATACTTTGATGACATTAATAGCTTGAATCTAAAAGAGTAATAAATGATTTGCTTTACAATTGTATTATATTATCTTTAAAAAAATTTATATTTTGTTAGAACTTTTATGATGAATGTGAAATTAGGCCATTATAAAAAAATTGAAGGCTGGGTGCTGTGGCTCACACCTGTAATCCTAGCATTCTGGGAAGCTGAAGTGGGGGGATTATTTGAGTTCAGGCATTTGAGACCAGCCTGAGCAAGAGTAACACTCCATCTCTGCTAAAAATAGAAAAACTAGCCAGGCATCATGGTGTGTGCCTGTAGTCCCAGCAACTTAGGAGGATGAAGCAAGAGGGTTGCTCCAGCCCAGGAGTTGAGGTTGCTGTGAGCTATGATGACACCATGGCACTCTACCCAGGATGACAGAGTGAGACTCTGTCTCTAATAATAATAATAATACTAATAATAATCATAATCATAAATTGTTACTTTGACACTCCCTCATCTGGATTCTCTTCTTATTCATCCCTCCAAAATAACAATTGCTATAACATTGGCATGTTTCCTTTAGATTTTTTTTTCAGCTCTTATATACACAGAAAAAATCTAAAGTATTGTTGTGTGTTCTTTTTACTATGCTTGATTTTAGGCAAAAGGTTGAGACACAATTGTTCTGGATTATTTTTAAAAATATATATGTCATTATAAATATAACCATGCCACTTTTGTTCATCTATAATATATTCTGGCAGTATTTCCAATCTATTATATATAGCTTCACCTCACACTCAGTGTCGTCATATAGACGACATATAGAGCTATGATCTCAATCTTCTTAAAAGTTACCAATTATTTCTGTTTCTAAAGGCCACAGAGATTTTTTTTAACCATAACTCATATTGGTTAAAATAACTCTTATAAGTTCTTTCCTGAAAGATAATCATTAGGCTTCAACCAAAAGGAAAAATGATCAGTAATACCTACTTAAAATACAACTTTTCCATTCAAACATTTAATATAAGTCATTTCCTATGTAATTATTTCAGATGGTTATCATAGTCCCAGTCTGTGGGTGCTATACATCTTTTGTATCTTAAAATACCTATCAGTGTGCCAGTTTAAATTAATTATAATCATTCTTTCATGGGGTCTGATTTTCCTATATGCCCCATCTATAGATGAATGAAATGTGTGTTCTCCTGATTTCACATATCTCTTCCCTGCCTGTCAGGCAGTTTTCTGTGTACTTGGGATTAAAGTACCTCTCTTCCTTTTGGCTTAGTTTCAGGTTTCAGTCTTTCTGCTTTTATTTTTATAATTATAATCCTCATATTTGTATAGGTAGACTTTAACATAAAATCTGGATAAAATTACTTCCAAACTTTTAACATTTTAGTAAAAAAGTTTTTTAAATTAGCAAATATATATATATGTGTGTGTGTGTGTATATATATATATATTTGTGGTATACACATGACCTTTTCAAATGTGTATACATTGTGTAATGGTCTAATTCAGCTAATTAACCTGTGTGTTATCTTACATACTTGCCATTGTTTGTGGTGAGAACACTTATTATCTACTCTCTGAGCAGTTTTTATGTGTACAGTACATTGTTATTAACATGCTCTCCAGTAGATTACTTGAACTTATTCTTCCTGTCTAACTGAAATTTTGAGTCCTTTTACCAGCATCTTCCCAATGCCTTCACCACCACCTAACTTCTGTGAACCACCACTCTACTCTCTTTCTATGAATTCAATTATTTTTGATTCTGCATATAAGGGAGAACATGTAGTATTCATATTTCTATGCCTGACTTATTTCACTTAACATAACTTTTTCCAGGTTCGCTCATGTCGTTGTGAACAGTATTTTCTCCTTTTGTAAGGCTGAATACCGTTACATTGTACGTATATACAACACATTTTCTTCTCCAGCAATGGCACTTAGCAATGATTCTGTATCTTGGCTATTATGTATAATGCTGCAATAAATTTAGAGTATAGATATCTCTGTAGTATACTGATTTTATTTATATTGGATATATGCACAATAGTAAAATTGCTGAATCATTTGGGAGTTCTATTTTTAATTTCTTGAGGAAACTCTATACTCAATTTTCAGAATTGCTGTATCAATTTACATTCCAACCAGCACAGTGCAAGGATTCCCCTTTTGTCTACATCCTTGCCAACAAGATTAGCTCTAAACTTTCAATTCCATCTTGAAAATCCAGTCCCTCCCTGAGAATCTTGTGAGTAGCTGCTTGGCCTTTAACCATGTTGATTGTGCACTCAATTATCCAGACTTAGGCCTAGTCAATCTGTATTAACTATAAACTCTTTTTATTAATCATGATACTTTACATCTACATCATAGCTGTATATTTTGGGAGGATTGGCTTAATATTTTTCAGTTCCTCTAAGATGTGGGTCCTGTGAGGAGGGCAGAGATGCTCACCATTCCATTACTAATTCCTAGCACACTACCTGGGGCATAGTAGACTTGTAAGAGGGACTCAAAATGTGAGGAAGAAATAATTGAAGAGAAGTTGGGGTTTGAGATCAAGAGCACAGGAGGAGAACATAGCCTTGAAAAGAAAAGAGAGATATGGGTTGTGTAGGAGTGGAGAGAGAGAGAGAGGAGAGAGAGAGAATATGTATAAATAATCTCTTCCTTAAAGACAGGTGGGAAGGAGAAATGACTGAAAAAAAATATCGAGATAGAGGTGAATGAAGAGGTTTGCCAAGGGATCTCATCTTATTTTCTGCAGAGTAGTAGAAAGTGTATAGATTTGAGGGTTCTATAAAATTGGATTGGTACTCATTGAAGAGTATAATTAGACAAGTTACTTAATCTTGATTATTAGGTTTTTCCTGCAATACTTATTGGTAAACACATCTGAATTCTGGTCAACTTTTCTATCATGACAATACTGAAGACTA
Source organism: Otolemur garnettii (assembly GCF_000181295.1). Taxonomy (NCBI): domain Eukaryota; kingdom Metazoa; phylum Chordata; class Mammalia; order Primates; family Galagidae; genus Otolemur; species Otolemur garnettii. The sequence continues at coordinate 18,103,089 of NW_003852403.1, forward strand.
TTTCTATCACATCTTTTAATTGCATTTTGAGCAATTGTAGAGAAATTTAGTGCACTCAGCAATGTTTTTCAGTATTTTTATCTCACAACACACTTGAGTCTGTAGTTAGATTCTGCAGCACACTTACATTATGTTGATCAAAAAGAAAGAGTTAAAAAAAGAATATACTTACTGTGCTTTTAACTTCTTTCAAAAATAATTTAATTAATGATTACGTTTTCCAAGTTGCAACCTCTCATAGGCACATTCAATGAGAGATGTATTCTTCCAAATGAAACATATTTCAGCTTTGATGAATGCATGGTTCATTGTTTTGGTTCGTTTCATGGGTGACAAAACTTTATTAGGAGAAAGCCAGTTTGGTTATAAGTTTTAGTGTGGTGCAACATGTCTGGCTACGTCAGCTAGTTTCAGCCAAATCAGAGTAAAAACCTAGTACTAAATATGAGGGATGCAATGTTGGTGTATCACTTGTCCTTCAGTTTAGTGAGGCATTTACAAAGGCACACCTTGGGCAATACCATTTTTTATTCAAAAACTTTTTTTTTTTTTTTTTTTACCAGTATTGTACTTCTTGTTAAACTCAGTTCAATGGGACATCAGGCAATAGGTACAGTGAGAAAGGATCACATTGACAAAGCTCCATTGGAATCAGATGTAGCTCTGAAGAAAAAAAAAAGGCATAGCTGATTATCAAATTGATGAGAAAGGCAATATTGTCTGCAGATTGAATGATAACAGTGTCATCACTGTTGCTTCATATGCTGCTTGTATTGATCCTTAGTGTCTTGTCAATTGTCATTCCCAGAAACTGAAAAAGAAGATTCAAGTTCAGCAGCCAAACATGATCAAAGCATATAACCATTTTACGGGAGACATAGACAGAACTGATGACAATATTGATGAGTATTGGGCGTTCAGCCATAGAAAGGAATGTTATTCAAGCCCCCCCCCCCTTTTTTTTTGTAGAGACAGTCTCACTTTATTGCCCTTAGTAGAGTGCCATGGCATCACAGGTTACAGCAACCTCCAACTCCTGGGCTTAAGTGATTCTTTTGCCTCAGCCTCCCGAGTAGCTGGGACTACAGGTGCCCGCCACAACGTCCACCTATTTTTTGGTTGCAGTTCGGCTGGCACTGGGTTTGAACCCGCCACCCTCAGTATATGGGGCTGGTGCCCTACTTACTGAGCCACAGGCACCGCCCATATTCAATCCCTTTTTTGTTCTGTTTTGAATTGGTCTTACAAAATGCGGTGACTACATAAAATACATAATGAAAAGTCAATTTTTCTGAAGTTCCTTTAACATGTGATATGCCATTATCTGGAGACCTGTGGTTATCCCCCAGAACCTGGCCAAAGAGGAAGACCTTCTTATTATGATGGCATGAATTATATGACAGTGAAATAGGGAAAGCAAATGTATTATGGTAAATGTCATAAAAACGTGAATTTTTGATGTGAAAAATGTGATCTTGCTTTACATAAAGTGTTCTGTTGAATAGCACACTGAATAGAAAGTGTCACCACCTTCTGCGATGAGAAACATGATTTTATACATTATGTACAATGTGGCAGTGGTTTTTCCTAGTGTTCTTTTTGGGAAATAGATACAATATTTTTCTCTTCAAATTCTTGTTCCTTGACCTTTTCTAGGTAACATATCTGAATTTCATGAAAAAATTGAAATATTACAACTTCCAGTATAAATGGGTTAATTTTCCTTCATGTGTGTGTTTGTTTTGTTCATGTTAAAGAGAAAAATGAACAGACTCAGTAGAATAATAAAAAATAGGAAGGAAATAGAGTTAGGAAGTTTCCCCTGAATGCTTTTAAGATTTAGCAAATTTTACACCAGATCATATTGTAGTGTATATTTCATGTTATACAAGTGTTCTTCAAAAAGTTCATGGAGAATGTGTATTAGGAAAAAAAACTATGTGTAGATTTCAGGGGTTTTTTTGTGGGGGGGGTGCAAAATAAACTTGTCCTGACTTGTTATAACATACCTGAACAGGATCTAGTTTGAAGCACTAAGAATGATAGGACATTAGTTTGAAAGGTGCCCCTATCAGAGCCAACATGTACTCTTCTAAAATTCAAACAAGAACAAACATCAAATTTATGGTGAAGTTAGGTGGAAGAATGCTGAAATCATTGATAGTTTATGAAAAGTATACAAGGACAGTATTCCAAAGATATCAGCAGTTTACAAATAAATAACTTGTTTTAAGAAGGGACAAGATGGTGTTGAAGATAAAGGATACAGTGGCAGACCATCCACAGCAATTTGTAAGGAAAAAATTTATTTTTTTCATGCCTTAATTGAATAGGACTGATAATTAACATCAGAAACAATAGCCAACACCATAGATATCTCAAAGGGTTCAGTTTATGTAGTTCTGACTGAAAAATTAAAATTGAGCAAAATTTCTACTTGATAGGTGCCAAAATAATTGTGTTCAAGTTAGCTTCAGGGTTTTCAATGGAAATGTTAAACAAGTGAGATCAAAATTTCAAAGCATTTTTTTTTTCAAAAAATCATGACAGGAACTGGAACATGGCTTTACTACTATGATCCTAACGACAAAGCACAATCAAAGCAATGGCTACAAAGAGATGGAAATGGTCCAGTCAAAACCAAAGAAGACATATCAAGAGAAAAGGTCATGGCAACAGTTTATTGGGATGCTCGGCCATTTTTCTCATTGACTTTTGGGGTGGCCAAAGACCAATAACACCTGTTTATTAAGTGAGTGCTTTGAGAAAGTTAGCCAAAACTTTAGCAGAATAACTTTCAGGAAAGCTTTATTAGAGAGTCCTTCTCTGCCATGACAATGCTCTTGTTCATTTCTCTCACTGGACAAGGGCAATTTTGTAGGAGTTTCAATAAGATATCATTAAGCGTCCATCCACCTCATAGGCCTGATTTGGCTCCTTCTGAATTCTTTTTGTTCCCTAATCTTAAAATCTTTAAAGGGTGCCCATTTTGTTTCAATTAGTAATGTAAAAAAGATTACATTAATGTAGTTAAATTCCTAGGATCCTCAGTTCTTTACTAAATGGCTGGTATCATCCTTTATGAAAGAGTCTTGAACTTGCTTGATGGAGCTTATGTTGGGATATCAAATTTATATTTTTTATTTTTGTACTTTCATTCCATTTTTCACAAAATTTTTGAAATTACCCAATGTTTTATGATATGTGAATATTACACAGTACTATTTTTCCCAATTGTTTAATTCTTTCTCTTTAATGATCAATGTAAGATTTTATATACTTATATTTTATTTATATATATACACCTCTTTCTACATATGTAATGTACATAAACACATTTATAAAATCTTACGTGTAAGATTAAACACTACTGAGAAATTATAATGACTCTGTGTGTGTGTGTGTGTGTGTGTATAACTCAAGAGTCACACTCTGAGGATCATACATGATTACATTTCATGTTAAGTGTTCATCAGAGAGCCTTTATTCTATACTAACTCTTTTTTTAATTATCACATTATGCCTAACCTTGGAAAGACTTCCTCTCTTGCTGTATTTTATCAAAATAAAAGACCCTTAAAGCAGAATATCCTCCATCTTTTCTTCAGAAGCTGTAGATTATCTTGAATTCTACTACCTGAGACTTACATCTAATGAAAACCTTAAGAATACCATGTTGAGTTTCAATCGTTAGAAATAACTAGAACTTATAACACATCAACAGGAAGATAGACTTTAACTTTTTAAATTAATAATTAAAATTCAAATTGTGTTTGGATAAAATGTTAGTGATAAAATTAGAGTTTGTGATGTGCAAAGAAACATAATGAAAATAATAGTGAATCAACTATTACAATACCTGGATACTTATCTGGAGTTCACTGTTTGTTTGCTCTATGACCTTGGGCAAGACAGATTCTTGTCCTCACTCATCATTGATTGAACTTTGTGGTTATTGACATCTTTGCTGCCCACTTTCTCATGGTGTTGTCAGGATGAAATGGTATATATATAAGAATATTACATAAATATTGCAGTCTGTAGAAGTTAGTATTGTAAATAACAGTTTATATGTGCCAGTCATTATACAAAGCACTTACATCATTACTACAATGGTTGTATGACAGGGGCAACAGCAATATTCTAGTTTTACATACCTAGGTGAGGCTCAGGGAGTGTAAGACAGCTCAGTGAGTGGGAAAGGCAAGATTTCAATCTGTCTGACACTACAACTAATGCTCATAATTGAATGATTTTCATCACTCATTTGAAATAAGCACTACATAGCATTATGTGTGAACTGGTTGAGGCGGTTAAAATATGGTTTTTATTATGCATCTGAATTCTACATGTGAAAACAAAATAACATTTGTTTGTTATAATAATGGAATGTCATGGAGTTCTAACCATGCAAATGTATTTTTCTCTTAGAATTTAATTGTCCTGAATCCGCTCACAGTGACTGAGGAGGAAATAAGACCGTCACTAGAGAAACGCCTTGAAGCCATTATCAGTGGGGCTGCTCTGTTGGCAGACTCTTCATGCACAAGGGACTTCCACAGGGAGCGGATTATTGCAGAATGCAATGCCATTCGCCAGGCTCTTCAGGACCTGCTTTCAGAGTACATGAACAATGTAGGTAACTGGTATGCTGAGATGCTTTCTCTCTATAAGATATAAATTACAGTGAGTATATGATTTTTACATTGGTTGGCTTTCTGAGTAGGTTCTGCTTCATTTTTCACAGGGTACAGAAACCCTGTGAGTTTCCAGGGTTTGAATCAGAATCACAGGTGTATTTGCACATGGTTGTTTTGTTTGTGAAAATATATATTAAAAGAGGGATGTCAAGACTGGAGAAAGGAAGCTAGAGTTGTATGTACATCAATTTAAGAGATATAAGAAGACAGAGAGAGAGGCCGGTTGATCAGGGTTAAGTTGTGAATAATGAAAAAGCATTAGAAGTTATTTCAGGTGGTGTTGAATACAAGCAATCCTGCAGGAGCATGAGTCATATTTGAAGGTTAAGGAGCCCATACAGTTTTGATAGCTCTTAACCTTTTTGAAAAATGACATAGTGTCATAGATTTTTTTTTTTTTTGCAGATTTAGTTATTGCTCAGAAATATTAGAAATGTCGTCTAAATTTAGGGTAAAAATACTTATTTGAAGGTCCTTTTTGTTTCATTTTATCTATGTATATGTCCATATCTGTATCTGTCTATATCTAATCTCCGTGTATGGAGTATCTATAAATATTGTTCCCCTTGAATCTTAATGGCATTAGTAAAATGAAGAAGAAAATCTTGAAGCTACTTTTTTTTTTTATGAAGTTTTTTTTTTTTTTTTTTTTTTTTTTGAGACAAAGTCTCAAGCTGTCACCTTGGGTAGTGTGCTGTGGCATCACAGCCCACAGCAACCTCAAACTCTTGGGGTCAAGTGATCCTTCTTGTCTCAGCCTCCCAAGTAGCTGGGACTATAGGCGCCCACCACAACGCCTGGCTATTTTTTTGTTGTAGTTGTCATTGTTGTTTAGCAGTTCAGTGCCATTTTGAACCCTCCAGTCTCGGTGTATGTGGCCAGCATCCCTGGTTATGATTTCTTTTTTTTGCAATTTTTTGACTGGGGCTGGGATTGAACCCACCACCTCCAGTATATGGGGCCAGCACCCTACTCCTTTGAGCCACATGCGCCACCCCCTGGTTATGATTTCTTAAATAATAGAGATAAAATTAAAAAAGTTACAATAGGAATATTTTGTTCATCTACTTTATTATAAGTGAAATAGTTTCAGATTTTCAAAGGCACGTTTTGAGAATTATTAGTTACAGACTGTATTACTTTTTGGGTTATGAAACTATAGATTTGAGATTGTTCACTGTAAGTACTTTATCTGCATAATTGAAATGTACTAAAATTAGTTGGTGAGTTTTGAGGATCCTTCAACACACTTCATGTATCTTCGTATCCTTGATATTTGATGACTCTGGCTCCTGACCAAAAATCTCTTCCCTATCAAGACATCAAATTTGTCAAACAAATGTCATTAATAATAACATATTAGCAATGTCATGTCCTATTAGAGTGTCTGAAGTCAGCACATCCCCATTTTTAGCATATAATATATTGTTAAAGATTTTTCAAGGTAATTCATCAGACACAAGAACCTCAGAAAATAATGTTCCATTTGAAGGCTTTCTCCTCTGGTCTGTATCCTGTTAAAACTATTATTCTTATGTTTATAGATAAAATATAGTAAAGTTATATATATTTATCTAGAAATTATAAATTCACCTTATCTAAAGTATAAAGTTATTCTATTCTTTGTAGATACAAGCACAGATCTATATCTCTAATCTCCATCTGTACCATCTCTCTCTCTCTGTGTGGTGTGTGTATGTGCACACTCAGCCACATACACAGGTAGTGATGGCTAAAGAATTTCTGGGGCATAGGGCAAGATGAAATGTTAGACATCTTTTCAAAAAGGAGGAAATAAAAGCTTTTCCTTTCTTACGTACTCTCTCCCAACCTGTGAAAGGGCCTTTTTATTTGATATTTAATGCTATGTTTCCTATAGCACAGAAGAATTTGTTGAGTGAGTACGGATCCCTAAAGATATCTGTGGCCCTGCCTGGCAACCCTAACACACCCCGAGGTGTGCCAAGGTCCCCACCAGGAGTGGAGATGGCAATAATTGCTGGGGGGGAGAAGAAGTGGCTCAGAACTTGTCCCGGAAAGTCACTTAGAGGCAGGACTGCGTATGAACCTGGATATGTGCTTCATTGCCCCATTGGACTATACAAATCAAAGGTGATACTCTTTAAAATTTCAAGACTGCAATAGCAGGGAACCCATGCCTGGAATCCCTTTCTGAGCATGGGATCTAAGTGCCGTCCCTGGAGCTTCAACATATCTCACACGGATAGTGATGATTTTATGGCTTTCTCCAACTTTAGTTTAAAAGTATCCTTACTGGGGCTGAAGTGATGGGAGCATTTGCCCTGGGTGCAATCATTAAAAATGTGCATTTTCTTTAGAAGTATATAAATAACAATCAAACTAACTGCAATTTAGTCTGCTTTGTACTGTTATCTTGCACTTGCATTCTAAACATCAGTGATAAACTAATGCTTTTGACACTTTTTTTTTTTGTTAAGTTCTAAACAAGTGTGGTTACTATTGTGGAGTTTTAATAATATGTATGATTCAAATTACTATGTTTTTAAGATTATCCTTTAATAAACATTATATTCTTTATGAATATGGTAGATTCAAAATAAATAATAACAATGATTATAAAGACAGAACAGAAATTGAGTTACTTCAGTTCTATTATGTGTTCACTGGTAGTTTTTGTTTGAGTTTAAATATTATAACAGTGAAACATTGTGAACTGCTAGGGGTAATATTTTGTTAGGCAGATGCAAATTTATTTTACACTTGAAATATATTACTAAATTTGAATAACAACTTTGAAATTTATCTTTCTTTTGTAAATTATTCATTGCTTTAAGGAACATGTTGAGAAAGTAATGATTATTATTGATTAGCACTGAAAAGCCATCTTTTCATAGTGGGGAGGGTGTTTAAAAAGTATTCAGTCCAGGTATAAAATATGCTAAATAATCCATTGAAAAACATATATTATTTTTCTGTTATCTGCTGCTCTTTTTTTAAACAATAGTTTAACCTTATGACATAACATAATAATTAAGTAAGTGAGGTAAAGGCTATGTTAACCAGTTTGATGTAAGCATTCCAAATTGTATATAAAATCAGCACAGTGTACCACATAAATGCATTAATGTATACAGTTATGATTTAATAAAAAAATTAACCTGATGACAGTTTCAAGGCCTATTATCAAGTGCATAAAACTTATGTTGCTAATAACTTCTATTAGTTATATTGGTTTGAAAACAAGGTAAGTTCTGCTTTTAGAAGGATGAAATGGACTTTTTCATTTATAATTGAGAGAGAAGGTAAGTGGTTTTATTTTTTGGCTTATTTAAGTGAATTTTTATTTGCCTTTCAGAGCAGCCTTTTGCAAGAATTCAAAAGATTCACCATTATTTAATTGATTAAATTGTAGTACAATTCATGTTCGATGGAGGTTGTTTTCTTCCTCTTTGCTCCATCTGCTCCTTTCTCTCTTCTGGCATAGGAGCGCAAACATCCCTGAAAGACCTCTCCTCCCTCGTGGCACATTCTCCTTCATAGCTTTCATCCCCATTCCATTCCAGTGTGTGTTTGTGAGAGAGAGAGTTGGGGATGATCCCTGCCCCTTAGCATAAAGCCTCTCAGAGAGCAGGTGCTCAGTACTTATTATTTGGATACAGCTAAATTCAACGTAATGAATATTTCTTCTTGTTTTTTTAAATTAAAATGACTGTGCACCTGAAGCAATTGATTCATATTTGTTTATTATATTTATATCACTTGGAGAAAAGGAGAGATGATGGTTAATGGTGAGAACAGGAATAGAGGAAAAGAAGAACATAGAGGTGAAGAAGCTGTTCTTTGCGTGATCTAGGTATATTTATTTAATCTGTTCTCCTAGGGTATAAAGTTAATACTTGTTGGGGAAGGCATTTTTGTTTCAGAGAATAAAAAACTTATTGTGTAAGGATGTGGTAACTTCTGGTGATCTGCCTTGACGTTGGTGTGAAGGTCAGAGCAGGAGCAGCTGCAATTCTGCCGTGGTGGTCTGCATAATCAGAAACCCATTTGTATATGTGCACATATTATATTATTTCATTGATAAGTATATTCTGTTAATAATAAAAATATGAGTATGTAGTATTGTGAAAAAATACTTTAAAAACAATGTAATAGTAGTACCTTTTCATACAAAAGGGAAGAATTTTAGACCTAATATTAGTAACTGATCAAATCTGACTGAGCCAATGAATATTGGAATTAAGTGGCAGAAACCAATTTGGGAACAGTAGAGTGTATTATCTGAACTCATCCTCAGGTTTACTTTTTTTTTTTTTCTAGAGACAGAGACTCACTTTACTGCCCTGGGTAGAGTGCTGTGGTGTCACAGCTCACAGCAACTGCCAACTCTTGGGCTTAAGCAATTATCTTGCCTCAGTCTCCAGAGTAGCTGGGACTACAGGCGCCTGGGTTAAAAATCAAAGGGGTAGAGGGATGCATTATATTCTGGTGTATCTAGGGAAGAATCCATTTTCTTGCCTTTTCTAGCATCTGGACGCTACCTTCATTCCTTGGCTCATGGATGGTCCTCTTCCTCCATCTTCCAAGCCAATGAGGTTGCATTTCTCCAACTGCGCTTCCAGACTAACATCTATTTCCATGACTATACCTGTGAAACTTACTCTGCTTTTTAGGGCTCATGTATGAGATAGGGCGCACTCAGATTATCCTAGTTAATCTCAAGGCCCTTAAACTTAATTATATTTACCAAGTCCCTTTTGTTACATAAGGTAACATGTATGGGTTCCAGGAATTTGGATGAGGACATTTCTTACGAGCTTATCACATAAACTAATACAGGTATTTCCAGTCTCTTCTGTGGAGTCATTTTTAATCCTTGCATTCCAAATCCATTATAGGCAGCATTCCTCACACACTTTAAGCTTATGCAGGCAAATCACATGTTTGTTTTGTTTACAGCTTTATCCCAAGCCCCAGGCTTGTACAAAGCTTAGCATTTAGAAAAAGCTGAATTGTATTTTTGAATAAAATAATGAAAGAAATGATTGTATATAGGATATGCCATGTAATAGAGAAACAGCTTCTCTGACATTAATTTAAATGAGTTTTAAGTATCTACTAAATTTACATGATGCACTGCCTATTATAAAATGTCTTACTTTGCAGTGTATAAGGCCCTTCTAAAAATCAATGTAAATATTCAGAAACAATTTCTTCATTAGTCTCTACATTTGTATTTACATCCAGCCATATTCTAAAATGGGATTTTTATTCATTAAAAAAATTATTTAAAATGCTTTCTAGAAGACAATTAGAGATTAGAGAAAAGCTAGCTTTTGTTTTTTTAAATTTAGGAGTATATACGAGGTCTGAAAATTAAGTTCACAAACTCATCCTAGAAAAACTACTACATACCTCATTGCTGATTATCACTACAGTCATCTTCGAAGTACTCCCCTTGGGAAGCTATGTACTAATACAGTGCTTAATCCACTCTTCAAAGCAATTTTGGAACTCATTTTCTATAATGACCACTGTACAAACAACTCTGTAAGGTTTTATAACCTTGATATATCAGTGCCTCACAGCTGTGTTTATGTTGATATGTGGTAGTGTCTTGCTGAGTGGTGTTCATTATTGTTGTATATTTTTGTGTGACATATGATGACAGCTCTAATAGTCATTCTAGAAAAAGAGCTTCAAAATTGCTTTGAAAGGTGGACTAGGCATTGGCATTGGTACATAGCTTCCCACAAGGAATACTTTAAAGGTGATTGTAGTGATATTCAGCAATGAGTATATAGCACTTTTTCTACAATGAGTTTGCAAACTTAATTATCAGACCTCATGCATCTAAGATATTTCTATTGAATATGTATACCTCCATGATTGGTTAGATCTAGTCCATTTTCTCTTATGTACATCATAATTAAGGAATTTTTTAGTGGGTGAGGCAGGGCAAGAAGGCCCTCTGAAGAAAGAATGGTCTTAGGCAAATCAATTATTTTTATGTGGTACCCATTCTATAACTGATGAAAACAGAGTTGCAGATAAGCAGCCTTTATGCTTGAGTTTTAAGATAGCAGACTGTATATTTTCTTGGAGGTCAGTTGAAATCATACTATTGTTGTCAAGTATTAGATATATTGCTAGGTAGAATCTTCAGCTGCTGTCTGAACTTTCAGCGAAACAGTAAAGTATCATCAGATACTTTTTCTACTCTACTATTAGAGTAATATTTGAATTGGGTCAGAGATAGTGCTACTACAATAAACAAATCAGGTCTGAGCTTCATGCAGGGACTAAATTGCATTTCTGGACCTTTCATCTGCCCACTTGTTTCTTCTCTTGTTGTCTTAGTGCAAGTGCATTATTGGTTCTCATGGCATTATTTCTTGAGTGAATAAACAGTCAAATACATGAGCTTTTGTTATTCACATATCTATTTAATTTGTGCCTTGAGAAATTCTGAAGATTTAATAAAGTCTGCAAAGAATTTTTCTATCATGTAGGACCACCATCCCTCTCTTAAAAATTGATTTTGGTAACATTTTCAAGGGTTAATTTATGTTTATTTCCCATGATGAAAAGGTAGAGCAGCTGGGAGGATATAGATGCAGTGACTTTGAATACTAGAGACAGAATTAAAACTTTCAAAATGTAAAGGGAGCTTCCAAGCCTATTTTCTTCTCTCTCTCTCTCTCCATATTAGATTTGTCATTATTAGCTCAGGTATATGATAATATATGCTTTATACTTTTATATTCATTATGCTACATGTTAGATGGTTTTTGGATGATTATGTTGGAGACTATATTTTTCATTTCATAGATGTATGGATTTTACAACCTTAGCTAACTGAAGAGGAATAAACAATCTCTTATGTAGATCCCTGTAAGAATGGATATGCCAAAATCAGAGACAGCAGTTGAGCTTAGATCAGAGCATGAGATCAAAATCTATAAAGATATAAAGGGGTTGTCTAAATGAAAGAGGTTGGATTCAGACATGGAAGCTGAAATATTGGAAATTATATTTCAAAAACCAGGGAATTAAGAGAAATAATAAGTAGTGGAGATATGGTTAAATGGGCAAGAATGGGTTTTATTTTTCTCATTTTTTCTGTGTTCTATTTAAGAACTAGATATTAAGCAGATATTTAAGCATGTGAATTTTTCTGGATATAAGACTGTTTTATTGTTTCATCTACCATTTTCCTTAGCTGTATTGGGGTCTATTTTTATTCTGCTAAAGTTTCTTTCATTACCTGGATGACTGTTAAATAGTGATTTTTGAAGGTAATGAAAATATTTTACCCCAAAATATGTGTTGTTGACATATGGCTGTAGGAGAGCCAGCAAAAAGAAATACTGCTGTAGAACTGTCTTTTATTGGGGGAAATTTACTGTAGATAATCTGCATTGATTCAACTGAGCCTTCCTATGTCTATGTCAGAAAAGATTAATTGGGAGATTTTTTTTCCTTATTTTTAGTTGAAACATAGTAATTGTACATATTTATCAGGTAAGAGTAATATTTCAAAACATATATACAATGGGTAATGATCAAATCAGTGTAATTAGTATATCCATTACCTCAAATATTTGTTGTGTCTTTGTATTGGGAACGTTCAAAATCATCTCTCACTTTTTTGATCACACATGACAAATTACTGTTATTTGTCCTATAGTGCTATTGAACATGAGAAATTATTTCTATCTAGTTGTATTTTTTTATTCATCAACTAATCATTCTCTGTCTTCCTCTCCCCCAGACCTCTCCTAAACTCTGATAACTGTATTTCTAATTTTATGACTCTAATTTTTTTAACTCTCACATATGAGTGAGGACATGCAGTATTTGTCTGTCTGTGCTTGATTTATTTCATGTAACATAATGTCCTCTATGTTCATCTAAGTTGCCTCAAATGACAGAATTTCATTCTCTTTTACTGTGGAATAGTATTTCATTGTGTGTATCTGTTATTCTCTTAATGGGCATTTGGGTGGATTCCATATCTTGATGACTGTGAATAGAATTACAGTAAACATGGTGATGCAGATATCTCTTAGATATACTGAATTCCTTTGGATAAATACCTAAGAGTGGAATTGCTGGATCATATAGTAGTTCTAATTTTAGTGTTTTGAGAAACCTCCATACTGTTTTTAATGACTTTACTAATTTATGTTCCCACCAATAATGGGTAATAGTTCCTTTTTCTGTGCCTTCTTTTCAGCATTTGTTATTTTTGTCTTTTTGACATTAGTCATTCTGAGGTAAGATGATATCTCATTATAGTTTTGATTTGCATTTTTCTGATCATTAGTAATATTGAACATTTTTCCATATACTTAGCGGTAATTTGTATGTCTTCTTTTGAGAAATGTCTATTCAGATATTTTCTCATTTTTTAGTAAAAAATTTATAT
>NW_003852403.1:18116221-18232345 GCF_000181295.1 Otolemur garnettii
ATATATTGCTGTGCAGTTGAGTTCCTTGTAATTCTGGATATTAGTCATTTGTTGGATGAATAGTTTGAGATACTTTCTTACATTCTACAGGTTTTCTCTTTGATGTCTTGATTATATTTCTTTCTTTTGCAAAATTTTTAGTTTGATATAGCTCCATTTATCTATTTTTTTGTTGCCTGTGCTTTATAGTACTATACAAAAAATCTTTGCCTAGATAAATATATATACATACAAATATAGCTATATTTTACCGTGCCGTTGCTCAAGTTCCTTGTATATTCTGGATATTAGTCATTTGTTGGATGAATAATTTGCAGATATTTTCTTAAATTCTACAGTTTGTCTCTTTGCTCTCTTGATTATTTACCTATCTAGAGCAGAACATTTTGGTTTGATATAGCTCCAATTATCTATTTTTTATTTTTTTTGCCTATGCTTCTATAGTACTATACAAAAAAACTTTGCCTAGATAAATGTTCTGAAGCATTTATGCCATGTTTTCTTCTGTTATTTTTATAGTTTGTGGTCTTACATTTAAGTCTTTTATCAATTTTGAGTTAATTTTTGTATAAGGTGAGAGCTAGGGGTGTAGTTTCATTCTTTTGCATATAGATATCATTTTGGAAAAGGTATCTTTTCCCCAATGTGTGTTCTTGTTGCTTTTGTCAAGAACCTATTGAATATAAATATGTAGATACATTTCTGGGTTGTCTGTTCTATTCCATTGATCTGTATGTCACTTTTTATGCCAGTGCCAAGTTGTTTTGGTTACTATTGCATTCTAATATAGTTTGAAGTCAGATGGTATAATGCCTCCAGTTTTGTTCTTTTTGTTGAGTATTGCTTTGGCTATTTGTTTTTGGTTTTGTGGTTACATGTGAGTTTATTTTTTTTTTTCTATTTCTGTGAAGAATAGAGGTTGCAGTGAATCTGTAGATAGCTTTTGGTAGTATGATCATCTTAACAATATTAATTTTTTCAATTCATGGAGTATCTTTCCATTTTTTGTATTCTCTTCATTTTTTTAAATCAAAGTTTTATAATTTTCATTGTAAAGAATTTTTACTTCCCTGATAACATTTATTCCTAGATATTTTATTATTTTTGTGTCAATTATGAATGGATTGCTTCCTTGATTTCTTTTCCAGCTAGTTTGTTTTTGAGTCTTGTTTTGTCCTGCAAGGATAGGATAAAACTAAACAATGGACTTTCCCAAATTAAGCCAATTAGAACCCTATCACACTTAACAATTCTCTCAATAATTGTAAATGGCTTGAATTACCCACTGAAGAGGCACGAGCTGGCTTACTGAATGAAAAAGCACAAGCCATGTAGATGTCACCAGGAAATAATACACTTAACCTCTAAGGACAAAACAAGACTCAGAATGAAGGGTTGGAAAACAATATTTCAGGAAAATGGAAATGAGACGAAAGGAAGGGTAGCAATATTATTTTCAGATACAAATGTGTTTAAAGCAACCAGTGTCAAGAAAGACAAAGATGGTCACTTCATATTGGTGAAGGGAATAATACAGCAAGAGGACATTTTAGTTCTAAATGTTTATGCACTCAATATAAATGCTCCCAGATTTATGAAACAGACCTTGACTGGTCTGAGTAATATTATATCCTATAAGAGCATAACACTTGGAGATTTTAACACTCCTCTGACAGAATGGGACAGATCCTCTAAAGAGAAACTAAACAAAGATATAAGGGGCCTAATGGCGACTGTGTAACAATTGGGCTTTATGGACATATACAGAACAAACTATCCCAAAGCTAAGGAATATATGTTCTTCTTGCCAGCATACAAAACATTCTCAAAAATAGATCATACCTCAGGACACAAATTTAATTTCAATAAATCAAAAGAATTAAAATTATACCTTGTATTTTCTCAGACCACAAAGCAGTAAAGATAGCACTCAACTCCAATAAAAATTTTCATCCTCACACAAAGGCATAAAAACTAAACAACCTAATGCAGAATGACAGTTTGGTCAGGGAAGAGATGAACAAGGAATCAACTTCCTTGAATATAAAAATGAAGACACAAGTCACCAAAACCTGTGGGATACTGCAAAAGTAGTACTAAGATAGAAATTTATTGTATTAGATGACTACATTTAAAAACAGAGAGCACATCAACAACCAAATGAATCATCTTAAGGAAATGGAAAAGGAAGAGTAGTCCAATTCAAAACCTAGCAGAAGAAAAGAAATAACCAAAATTAAATCAGGAATAAGTGAAATTGAAAGCAAAAGACTTATTCAGAAAATCAATGAAGCAAAAAGTTGGTCTTCAAGAAGATAAATAAAATTGATAAACCATTGACCACATTTGCTAGAACCAGAAAAGTAATATCTTTAATAATTTTAATTAGAAACAAAAAGGAGAAATAACAACTGATACCACAGAGATACAAGAAGTTATTTCTGACTACTACAAAAAACTCTATGCCCATAAATTTAACAATATGGAGGAAATGGACCAATACCTAGAATTATACAACTTCCCTAGATGTAGCCAGGAAGAAATAGATCTCTTGAACAGACCAATATAAAGCACTGAGATTGAAGAAGCAATAAAAAAGCTAATGACAAAAACAACAACAAAATCCTTGGACCAGATGGCTTCACATCACAATTCTATCAAACCTTCAAAGAAAAGTTTTTACCTGTACTGTAGAATCTATTTCAAAACATTGAGAAGGAAGAAAACTTCCCTAATATATTCTATGAAGAGAACATCTCCCTGATTGCAAAACACAAAAGAACCAACCTAAAAAGAACTATAGACCAATTACACTAATGAATATTGTTCCAAAAATACTCAATAAAATCTTATTTAATTGATTATTGCTACACATTAAAAAAATTATACATCATAATCAAGTAGGCTTCATCCAAGTAATGCAAACCTGATTTAACATATGCAAATTGTTAATGTAATTCACCATATAAATAGAAACAAAAACAAAGACCCCTCAAACCATATGACAAAATTCAGCATCCTTTCTAACAACTTAAGAACACTTAAGAAAATAGGCATAGGTGGCACATTTCTTAAGC
The DNA here is from genome assembly GCF_000181295.1 of Otolemur garnettii. Taxonomy (NCBI): domain Eukaryota; kingdom Metazoa; phylum Chordata; class Mammalia; order Primates; family Galagidae; genus Otolemur; species Otolemur garnettii. Next base: position 18,119,299 of record NW_003852403.1, read on the forward strand.
TGATTGAAGCCATGACAAATTTACAGCTGAATGGAGTAAAACTGAAAGCTTTTCCACTTAGAACTGGAACCAGACAATGGTATCCACCATTGCCACTATTATTCAACAAGTTTTGGAAATTCTAGTCAATGTAATCAGGCAAGAGAAGGATATTAAGAACATCCACATGGGAGTAGAGGAGGTAAAACTCTTGCTCTTTGCTAACAATATGGTCCTATACTTAGAAAACCCCAGAGACTTAATCATAAAACTTCTGGAAGTCATCAAGAAATACAGTGATGTCTCAGGGTATAAAATCAATGTCCACAAATCAGCAGCCTTTATATGCCAATAACAGCCAAATTCAGAAGTTAATTAAGGACACAATTCCCTTCACAGTAGCTTCAAAGAAAATGAAATACTTAGGAATATACCTAACAAAGGAAGTGAAGGATCTCTCCAAAATGAATTATGAATCCCTAAGACAAGAAATAGTAGAAGACATTAATGAGTGAAAGAACATATAATGCTCTTGGCTGGGAAGAATCAACATTTTAAAAATGTCTATACTTCCCAAAGCAATCTACAGATTCAATTCAATCCCCATTAATATACCAGCCTCATACTTTGAAGAACTATAAGTAATACTACTTTGTTTTGTATGGAACCAGAAAAGAACCTATACAGCCAATGCAACTTTTAGTAATAAAAACAAGGCTGAGGGCATCAGACGACCAGACTTCAGGTTATAGTATAAGTCCACAGTGATCAAAATAGCATAGTATTGGCACAAAATAGAGATATAGACATATGAAACAGAATAGAAAAACAAGAGACAGAATCAGTCTCTACTGGCCATCTGAACTTCAACCAACCAAACAAAAGCATACAATGAGGAAAAGAATCCCTGTTCAACAATGATGTTGAGAGAACTGGATAACCGCATGAAAAAGATGGAAACTAGACCCACACCTTTCACCACTTACAATAATTGACTCAAGATGGATAAAAGATTTAAATTTAAGACATGAGACAATAAATAACTTAGAAGAAAGTGTGGGAAAAACTCTTGATATCCTGCTGGGGAAAGATTTTATGACAAAGATTTCAGTGGCAATCATAACAACAACAATAAATGGGATTTAATTAAGGTGAGAAGTTTCTTCCCAGCTAAAGACACAACAAATAAAGCAAAACTCAACCTTCAGAATGAGAAGGCTCTTATATTTGTATGGTATACATCTGACAAAGGGTTGATAACTAGATTCTACAGACAATCAACAAAAAAAGAGCAAACAATCTCATCTACCACTAGACAAGAGACATGAGCAGAATCTTCTCTGAGGAAGACAGAAGAATGGCTAAGAAACATATGAAAAAATGCTCATTAGAGAAATGCAAATCAAAACCACCCTGAGATAATACCTAACCCTGGTGAGAATAGCCCAGATCACAAAGTCCCAAAGTTGCAGTTGCTGATGTGGAGTAAAGGGAGCATTTTTACACTGTCGGTGGAACCATAGTCTAATATAACCTCTTTAGAAAGAAGTCTGGAGACTCCTCAAAGAACTCAAATTAGACCTCGTATTTGATCCTGCAATCCCATTACTAGGCATCTACCCAGAAGAAAAAAAATCCTTTTATCATAAGGACTTTTGCACTAGTTTGTTTATGGAAGCTCAATTTACAATATCCAAAATGTGGAAACAATATAAATGCCTAACAACCCAGGAACTGATTACTGAGCTTTGTTATATGTGTACCATGGAATACTATTAAGCCATAAAAATATGGAGACTTTACATCTTTTGTACTAACCTGGATGGAATTAAAACATATTCTTCTTAGTAAAGTATTGCAAGAATAGAGAAGCAAGTATCTGATGTATTCAAGTAGTTGATCTAAAATACATACACATAATAGAAAAACTCGAATCAATTCTAGGTGGGGGACGGGGAACCAGGGAGAGGCGAGGCCCATGGGTGTGCTCCCACTTAATGGGCATAGTGTTCAAATATAAGGTATACCTCTTGCAGGCAGGACACAATTATAAGAGGGACTCTAAGTACCAAATGCAAACATTGTAACCAATCTCTTTGTACCCTCAAATTAACTGTAAATAAAAAAAGAAGAGACTTCAAACTTTTGCAGGTGATCTACAATGCATATTTCTAAAATATCATGATGATCATCTACTCTCTTTAAGTTGTATTGAATCAGAACCGTTGAATACTGATTATACAGTTTATGCTATAGAATAGTCACAGGCAAATACTCATTTAGCCTCTTGTGTTTACTAAATCTCCGTTACTCTTTGGCACTTTACATGTAGTAGCAGGGGCTCAGAAAAAATGAATATGCAAAGAAAATAAAAAATTGGCAGTACTGTAAGTATGGCAGTTGGCTTACAACTGGGTAGGGAAAAAATAATCTTTTTTGTTTGGTACATCGCAGCAATATGATAATCACTATTTGTGATAATTATGTTGTCTTTTGTAGAAACAGAAGCTCTTTCTGCTTTTGCAACTTCTTTAGAAGCATTGACTGCTCATTTTAGTTTCTGACTTTTTAAATAAAATCTAGAAGTTTGTAAAAGTAAAGCTAACTGAATCTACTTGACAATTGCTGTTCATGCTTTATGGGAAAGCTTCTGTGTATTTTCTCACTCTTGGGTTATTACAATTCCCCAGAAAGGTCTTTCAAAGATTAGAAACTGGCAGTGCTTATGGCTCAAAAGGGTAGGGCACTGGCCCCATATGCCAGAGGTGGTGGGTTCAAACCCACCTCCAGTCAAAAATAAATAAATAAATAATAGAAAAATTAAAAAAAAATAAAAAAAGGTTAGAAACTAAAATTTAAAAAAGTACTTTATTTTGAAATAATATTTTCAAAGAATTTTGTAAAGATATTACAGAGAGGAGGTTCCATACATTGAGGTTCCATACATTGTGCTTAGTTTTTCACATTTGTTGTATCTTATGTAACTATAGTAAGATATCAAAACCAGGAAATTAACATAGTGACATAAATTACATATATATAGTTCTATCACTTGTCTGGATTCTTGAAACCACCATTGCAAAAATGATAGTGAAATAGTCCATGGCTACAAATAGCTTCCTCATGCTACCAGTTTATAGTCATACTTATTCCTTCCCATCTCTCCTCCTTGACCCTGCTCCATCCTGAACCTCCAGCAAATACTATTCTACTCTTCATTTCTACAATTTTGTCATTCCAGAATGTTTTGTAAATGGAATCACATGGTATATGACCTTTTGAGATTGGCTTTTTCACTCAGCGTAATGCTCTAGAGACCTTCCAAGTTGTTGATGTATCGATAGTTCATTCTTTTTTATTGCTGAGTAGTATTCCATGGTGTGGATGTATCACTGTTTAACCATTTGACTGTTGGAAGACATTTGTTTCCAGTCTGGAAGTAATACAAGTAATACTTCTATAAACAATGGTACAATTGTGTGTAGGTTTTTGTGTGGATATAAGTTTTTATTTCTAGGATAAATGTCCAGAAATGTAATTCCTAGGTCATATACTCTATGCTGTTTAGATATTAAGAAATAGGCCTACTATTTTGCAACATGGATGTACTATTTTAAATCCCATCAGAAATGTTTCTTAAAAGCCAACAGGTCACTACAGTGTAGTTAGTCCCGTCAGCACTGGGAGATAGGTAGGACAGAAGGCCTCAGAAAAATAAGAACATTGAATATATTGTTGCATACTTTTCTTCTCCAAGAAGCAAGTAGGAGTTATAGGGCTTTTGATTGTTTTTCATCGTTCACCTTTGTTCACTGTTTACTTGGTGCTGAGCCAAGGGGTGGGCCTATGGTATGAGCCATCTTGCTAGTTCAAAGCCATTTTTGTTCTAAAAAAATCCCCCACTAGACTAGACGCTACGGGGTACTGTCAGAGCTCCAAGACAGGGGAGATAGAAGCCACTCTCTCAGTCAGTTCCCGTAAAAATCAGCATGTTTAAAAATATTTAAAAGTTTCAAATAGAAATCATGGAGTTAAAAATTAGAATGGCCAGTTTTTCGGCATCCAATTTGGAATGTATGAAGTATAGGAAAAAAAGCCTGGGGAACTCACTTTTCTTTTCTACTCTCCCCAGGGAAATGCTAGAAGCTGAGGCTTTCCTCCTGACCAAAGGGTGCTATGCTTGGGCTCGGGCTCATGCATAGCGACAGTGTGACTTGAATATTTCTAACAGATTTGATGTGATGGTCAGGTTCAGCTGGGAGGTCATAGCCCCTTAATCCAGTTTCTGGGTTTCTGAGAGAGGGAATTATTCTATGTATTATAGTATTAGTAAGACTTTATTACTGTTTTCTGCATGACCTGTACTAACACCCCCTGGTAGGGCGGACTTATTTCTGGATGTAGTGGAAGTCCCGACCCCTTACTAGGCCTCTTCTGACAGAATAGCAGTTATAGGAGAAGTGGTGCCTTTAGCACAGCATAAGGGTAGAAGTTTAGGCTCCTCATATTGTTATCACTAATACCCCAGGTAGCTAGATGGGGACCTCAATAGTCTTTGCTTCATTCTTAGCGTTTTTGTCAAAGCATTCTAGCTCGGTACTTAGGCTTTGCTGATTGGAGTGGTGGTGGGGTCAAAGTTCATTATGTGGTTTTGGCTGGAGTAGAGTGGTTATTATCTAAATTATTATCTTTATGGACTTCATCTTTCCTGGTCTTTTGATTTGAAATAGCTGGGTTTTATTGGGGAGTTTTTTTGTCTGTCCTCATTGGCATCTGAAATGCCCAGTTTCTCTAGCACCAAATCTGGAACGTAGGAGGTACAGGAAACAAAATCCAGGGAGCTCATCACTGTGTTGTTCCTCAGAGTACTCACAGTCTTAGCCAATCTGCCTTGTCCTCTTTTTAGGGTCTCCTTAAGAGTGTATACAACTTTTAGTTAAAAAGTTCCTTTAGAGGAAGGAATAGAGAAAAGAATTGCTACGCCAACTTTCCAGAAGTAGAAGTCAGTAGCTGAGTTTTTCGGTGAAATTTGAGCCTGAATCAGCTGAAGGTATAAATATAGTGATTATTCACTTGGTGGTAAAAAATGATGGTACAGGGCGGCGCCTGTGGCTCAAAAAGGGTAGGATGCTGGTCCCATATGCCAGAAGTGGTGGGTTCAAACCCACCCCTGGCCAAAAAAACTGCAAAGAAAAAAATAAATAAATTCTGATCAGAGGCAAATATATCAGACAAGCCTGTTTATAAGTTAGTGATTTGAATCAGAATAATCCGTTTGAGGGTGTGAGTGATAATACTGGACACTGAAATACCTACCACAGTATCCATGCGCCTCTTTCTTTGAATAATAGACTTCAATGTTTATCATGACATTGCCAAAAATAACAATACAATTTGGAGAGAGTCAAAAGGTAAAGAATTAAGTGATTCTGTGATATCCCTTTAACAGTTGCAAACCAATGTGTGTGTGTATGGGGGTGGGGTGGGTCAGGGACACCTAACCTCTGGGTATTTCATAGAATGGACTTTATTAATTGATGTTGATTTGAAACACTTTTTTTCTCATAGAACCAATTATGCTTGGATTATTGAAAAAAGGAATGAATGATCAAGGAAGGGTGCCTTGTGTTAAAAAAAAGGGTACCTATGAGAAAAAGAGACAGATTGTTACACATTAGAACAATTAAAGAGTGAGAAGAACCAAGGTGGTTCTGTACAGGGCATCTCACTATGTGTTGGAAAAGAATGATATAAAGTCAAGACAAAATATTAGGAAAGACTTTATTGATCAGAACTTGTGAAAGCTCTTTTGGCTGGATATAGTTTATAATAGTATGGTGTGCTGTTTATGCAGATGACATATAATAACACCTGACCTGTGAAAGACTTTGAAAGTTTTATTTCATAATATAAAATTTAGAGAAAAAAATATTGATAAGTGAGATGAAAGCCAGTCCTGGTTAAAGCAATTAGAAGACAATCTATATTTTCATCTGTGAAATGAACAAATAATATATCCAAATCTACATAATGGGATTATTTGGTCACTAAAAGAGAATGTCTGAATGTAAAAAAATACATACGGTCACACATATATACACATATAAATGCACATTTATATGTACTAGGCTAGATAATTTAGTATCATAGAATCTTTACAACAATTCAAGTAGTTAGTGTTAAAATTATTACATTAGAGGTAAAAGAATTAACAACCATTCTGTATTTGAACTAATGATTGAATTGAGGCAGCCTGACCTCTGAGCTTCTGCTCTTTACCACTGCTTCTTAGTGTCCAGTTAATTCATTCACCCAATAAATATGTATTAACTCTCTGTTATGCACTTGGCATTATAAAAGATGCTGAGGCTATTATACATGTAAAGAATTGACTAGAAATGTTCCCATGCTCTTGGATAGCCAACAGTCTCATCATAACAGATGTAAAATAACAGTCCTCCGAATTGATATATGATCACAAATTGTGCAGATATGTAAAGAAATGGGTTAGCTGAAGGATTTTCTACTTAGTACCTTAGTAAGGCATTACAAGAATGGAAAAGAAAGTATCCAATGTACTTAATACTAATATGAAACCAATAGAGAAACAACTACACCCCCATATGAGAGAAAAACACAAATTCTAGTAGGGGAGAGGAGAAAGGAAGGAGGGGGATTGGTAAACTCTCACCTAATGGGCATAATGTAAGGGTATATAGCACACCCCTAGGGTGAAGGGCTCAACTACAACTTGAACTTTACGTAACAGACGCGATGTAACCTAATCGTTTGTTCCCTGATATTAATCTGAAACAAACAAACAAAAGAAATGAAAGCAATAGACTTTCATTTCGGTGTGCTAAGAAAGAGGACTGAATTTGAATTTAACGGGAAAGAGATAATATAAAAAGCCTCTTTATGCTAGAGGCCAAAGGGAGAAGTAGATATTAACCAGGCAAATGGGCAGTGAAGGTGAGAAAACATATTTCAGAAAAACAGTTCATGCAGTAAAAAAGAGCTCAGTGCCCATGAAGATGGTGGCTCACACCTGTAATCCTAGCACTCTGGGAGGCTGAGGTGGGCGAGTTTGCTTGAGCTCAGGAGTTTGAGACCAGGCTGAGCAAGGGCGAGAGCTTGTCTCTAAAAATAGCTGGCATTGTGGAGGGTGCCTGTAGTCCCAGCTACTTGGGAGGCTGAGGCAGGAGGATTGCTTGAGCCCAAGAGTTTGGTGTGGCTGTGAGCTATGATGCTACAACACTCCACTGAGAGTGACAAAGTGAGACTCTGTCTCAAAAGAAAAAAAAAAGTCCAGAGTGGCTTGAGTTCAGAGCCTGAAGGGACAGTGCTGGATAACAGTGGAAGGCAGGCAGGGAGGGAAGGAATCATACTAGCCTTGTAGCTCATACAAACATTTTCAGAAATTAAAGTGAAGACAGTAGGTGCAGGATTGGGGAATGAAACGTGGGCTGCGAGAGAAGCCTTGTAGCTGGTTTGTGTAATGAAAAAGTAAGACTAAATGACTTCTAGGGCTGTCCACTTCAGCTAAAAATTCGTAAGTGTTTTATTCTGGAAATCTGCAAACATCCAAGGGTTTTTTCCTTTGCTCATAATATCTTGAGTTAATCTTTGTAGCGCAGTAACTCAAAGGCAGAGCACTTATTGGATTTGTAATCCAATGAGAAATACAGCCCTCACATGTGTGTCTGACTTAATGACTCCTGCTGAGGTTGAATTGTGAGATGTTATCCATCTCCTCTCTGAAATATGAATTCTAGTTTAGTGGAATTTGTTGCCCTTTGAGAATTGGTAATATCACCTTTGGTGTGATCTTTTTTTAAAAAAGCCTGCGGATAATAAATTTTAGATGAATAGCAATAGAATACAGGCTATTTATCTATTTATTTATTTCTAGCTAGCTAGTTGAAATTATATGCTAACATATTACTCTTATCATAAAAGTTATCAAATATTTATAAATTAACTTATGTACAGGCTTTCTGAAATTTAAACAAAATGTTGGCATACCTGTATAGTTTTACATAACTTATACATCAAATGTATTTTTAAAAGCAAAGTTTTTATTAAGAATTCTGTTTAAGTTTGGCTGCTATTTAATGAACGATGATATTTTATAACAAATTCTGCTATTCTCCCTGAAAGGTGTTTGAAAAAATAAAATTATTGACAAATACAATCTATTTGACACGTTCCTTAGATATTTTTGTACTGAATTTTCTTTCTTATCTCTGATAAATTTAAACATATTATGAAAAAAGGGCATTTTGAAAGAGACTATCTCATACCTTAATGTCATTAAATACAAAACAACACTGTCTTTTGTAGCAATTTAACTCGTTCAGTCAAGAAAAGGTTGTCTTGCCAGCTAATGAAGGTAAAAGACACTCATTCTAGTGCTCTTAAAAGCCAGAAATAAAATCAAATATAGATATACACTCTTCATTAACCTTAATAATTCTGGTATTCTGAACTTGACAAAGTGGGAGGGGGATAGAAAGGTGACTGAACTCAGGGAACTAACTCTGATAGCTTCTTTATACCCTGGGGAAAATTAGACAACATTTCTGAAATTCAATGTTCAAATCTGAATAAAGGAATAATAAAATTACCTGGTCAGATGGTTTTGATTATGACAGGAAATAAAGTATATATAAAACAGTGATTTTCAATCTTGATTACACATTGCTAACATCTGGGGAGTCCTAAATATTTGTCAAGCCAAGGCTTCCCCTCTGACCCATTAAATCGGAACCTCTGGGGGCAGCATTTCTACATCAGAAAGTTAAAAAAAAAAAAGATCTCTGAATAATGTTAATGTGTAGCCAGAATTGAAAATTGCTGATGTAGAAGCATTAACACAGGGCACTGCTTAGAGAAGGCGGGCATAAATGTTATTTCCATTCTCATCTTCTTATAAGTTAGTTGTTTTCAATTGATATCAATTTAGATTCCTTTCGGAAAAATAAGCTGCAAACTGTATACGACATTTATTGAAAGATAATAAAGGTATATTTATTTTTGGCAAAATATAATAAATAGAAGCTATTTTGTAGATAGTAAGTAGTCCCTTCTCTTAAGACTTAGCAGTTAAAATTTAATTTAGCTTATCCTATAACATCAACAGAGATTTAATTGAAAACATGTACAATTATAATAGGGGGAAGCATAGATGAATATGGACATTAATTATTACTTTGACAATGCTTAAGTTTTATAACAAATGCTTAGAATTATTTGTCATTTCTTAAGCCATCACCTTTATGGGCATCTCATCTAATTGTGTTATGAAAAGAATCCATGGTTATAGATGGCTAATTAGGACACTAAAAGTAATATATGCTTTCCAATTTATTTATTTTTATCGGTGGCATTATCTTTCTCCCAGTATAACAGGTTCATAATTTTCAAATCAACTTTGACTCAGTCTTCTTTTATTTCTTTAATAAATTACCCAATTTTGAACTTTCTTCTAATGCCAAATCTATCTGGCATTTTTCAAACTTGATTGCAAAGAGATCTGGTCTTTCAGTGAGTTATTAGGTATTTCTGGGAGTCATTAGTCTAGAGAGATGGAAGATGAGGACCGAGGGAAGTCTCTGGGTTCATTCCTTGTCTCCACTTCTAACAGCAGCGCTACTTTTTAGTCATATATTAGGATCTGTGTAAAATCTCCATTGTAAAAAATTCTCCTTCTACAAAGGAAGTTTTTTAAAGACCAATTTAGACTATAAACTCTTACAATGTGGAACTAAGCTAAAGAGTGTATCAGGGTGGGAAAAAAAAGAATTATGCTAACTAGTGGCTTTAGACTCTCTCTTAGGGAAGAAATTGTCTTTGTACAGAAAATATTTTGATAAATGACTTGGGTGGCTGATGCAATTGGAAAATACGAGGGAGCCGACATGAAGCAGGAACGTCCAAGCTAAACTACTCTGTAGTTGGTGGGGAGCAGAGTGAGGCAAAATGGAAAAGAAACAGGGACAGAAAGGAGAGGGCACGGAAACATGGCCAATGGCTGGAATGACTTTGAAGAACAAGAATTGTGAGTGAATAATCTTAAATTTGCATTCTATGATGTAAAATAGCTTCCTCAAAACTTCAGTAGAGTTGTTGAACAGCAAGGTTTACTTTGTATGAGCAATAAAAAAGAGCTGATCTCTACATACATGTCCTGCTCTGCAGGATGCTGTGATTCTCTGTAAATCGGAGTGCTTTGGGAGAAGCCGAAGGTTCGGTGCCTGAGCATGTGAGCCAAAGGTGGTTTTCAGAAACCCTGGGCGTGCATCAGGCTTTATACCACCACAGAGAGGTAATTCAAACTACTTATCATCTAGGATGGAAAAGAATGGAGAATTGTAGCTGAGGAGTTAAAGGTCATATGAGGAAGATGAAGCTTGTTGTATTACTGATCATCTGAATAAAAGCCTTGGCTTTTGTTGGTCAATCTTAGAGTGTACCAGTCACTTTTAAGCCTTTTCATATGACACTTAGTGACATATTATTATTATTATTAATTCTTTCTCTTACTTTTGGAGAAAATAAGGAATAAAATATATTACCTCATTTGTTTTTATTCACTGAAAATTTACACTGTGATGGAGATTTTGACAGCATGATTATCTTATGGTTCTATACTCACAGATGAAAATTAAACAAAAAGGCAACATAACATTTGAGGATTATCTTTACTGTTCTCTAGCCCTTGTTGAGTTATTTTGAGGAAGATATCCAAAGGAAGCCCTTTCTTCTTGTTTTATCTAGGTAATAGACATATTAGAATAACAACCCCTATCAGAAACATAGCCCTGAAAATAATTTTTTAAAAGTCATTGTTTTTTTTATTTTTAGGAGGAACTTGAGAAAAAGTATTTCTGTTTTGAAGACAGACCAGGGTATTAGCATCTTTACATCAAAGAAAAACATTCCATTAGCTCTTAAAGAAATATTTTTTGAAGTTGTATGTAGAGCTGGAACGTGGAGTGGGGACATAACTAACTATACATTTGTGAAACAAAAAAAATGCTAGTTGTGTAGATTGAAAATAAAGAATTTATTTATTTTTATCGTTGAGGATATATTGAGGGTACAAAGAACCAGGTTACATTGATTGCATTTGTTAGATAAAGTCCCTCTTATAATTGTATCTCATCCCCAAAATGTGTGTCATACACAGTGACTCCCCACCTCTCTCCCTCCTTCCCTCTTATTGCTCTCTCTCCACACCATGTTCTAGGTGATTAATTGTCCTCATATCAGAATTGAGTACATAGGATTCTTGCTTCTCCATTCTTGTGATGCTTAACTAAGAATGATGCGTTCCATGTCCATCCAGGTTAATACAGAAGTTGTAAAGTCTCCATTTTTTTAATGGCTAAATAGTATTCCATGGTATCCATATACCACAGCTTGTTAGTCCACTCTCGGGTTGGTGGGCATTTAGGCTCTCCACACTTTGTCATTTATAAATTGAACTACAATAAACAGTCTAGTGCAAGTGTCCTTATGATAAAATGATTTTTTTTTTCTGAGTAGATTCCCAGTAATAGGATTGCAGGATCAAATGGGAAGTCTAGTTTGAGTTCTTTAAGGGTTCTCCATACTTCCTTCCAAAAACACTGTATTAGTTTGCAGTCCCACCAGCAGTGTGAAAGTGTTCCTTTCTCTCCATATCCACACCAGAATCTGCAGTTTTGAGATTTTGTGATGTGGGCGATTCTTGCTCGGGTTAGATGGTAACTCAGGGTAGTTTTGATTTGCATTTCTCTAATAGTTAGGGATGATGAGCATTTTTTTTTTTATATGTTAGCCATTCATCTGTCTTCTTTAGAGAAGGTTCTATCCATATCTCTTGCCCATTGATATATGGGATTGTTGGCATTTTCATGTTGATTAATTTGAGTTCTCTGTAGATCCTAATTATCAAGTATTTGTCCAATTCAAAATATGCAAATATCCTTTCCCATTGTTTAGTTTGTCTATTTGCTTTGGCTGTTATCTCCTTAGCTGTACAGTCCCATTTGTTTATTTTTGTTGTTGCAATTGACATGGAAGTCTTCTTCATAAAGTCTTCCCCCAGGCTGGTCTCTTCAAGTGTTTTCCCCATGCTTTCTTTGTGGATTTTTATCATTTCATGCCTTACATTTGGGTCTTTTATCCATCTTGCATTTTAAGCATACATCTTTTCTTTATTCTTTTCATACAAAATCTCAAAGTATGGTTGATAATCTGCTAAACATCATATCATCATATGTTGTAGGCTGCTTTACTTATCCCTGAGATGTTGTACATGCAGATAATGGAATCTGCCCATAATCTTATGACCCCGTTTATCGCTGGCTCGGAGTTAGTAAACACTCACAAATTTTGCATCATGCATGATCATTAAAAAGAGAATGTTCTTATGGCTGTTGAGGAATTCTAATGATTTTAACTTGATATTTTTGTGCATGTTTTGGACTTCCTTTTCTGTTTTAAAACCTTCATGGAATACTGTTCAGCCACTAAAAAAGATGGAGACTTTACATCTTTTGTGTTAACCTGGATGGAAGTGGAACACGTTCTTCTAAGTAAAAGCATCACAAGAATGGAGAAGCAAGAATCCTATGTATTCAATTCTGGTATGAGGACAATTAATGACCTAGTACACAGTGGGAGGGTGGTGATGGGGAGAGCAGAAAAAAGGAAGGAGGAGGGGAGGGGTCATGGGGTATGGTACACCTTTTGGGGGTGGGACACAAGTATAAAGCAGTCTTTATCTTACAAATGCAGTCAATGTAACCTGGATCAATGAATCCCCAATAATTAATAATTAAAAATTAAATTCCCCTTTAATTAATTTAATTAAAAATTAAAATCCCCTTACATTTGAAATGGCATAATAATTGTATTAATTTTCCTCCAAGATAGTTACTAACATGATATTTATGGGCAGTTACATTAACATGGAGAATAATAAAGTCATGTTCTGATTAAATTAGCATTTATGTACATGTTGATTCATTTATATTTATTCATTTTTTACAGTTAATGTCTTTAGTACATTCAAGTTAATTTATATCAGACACATTAAAGGTAGATATTTAAGAATCTTATGTTTGAAGATTGAAAGTCAAAATTTCATAGAACTCACTAAGATTCATAAGATTACCTTATTGAAAAGACAGTTTGCCTGTTATTCCAAGTTTAATTATTAAAAATAATTTTTGTCCTATTACTAAGTATCATTAATCCCTGGAAACATATTATTCACATACATAATTGACCATAAGTAAATTGGTCATTTATAACATGTTCTATAATCAGTGGTCTTTGATAAGATCTTATAGATAACTTTATTTAGTGAGGCTGGCCATTTTGAATAAATGTACATTTTGAAATGTTTTAATCTGTAAAATTTTTGGATAAATTATTTATGAACATTCTAAATAAAAGTACCTTATTATTTGTTGTTTCCTAATTCTCAATCAAGGAAAATATCATTAAACTGTTAGTATACTGATAGCATATGACATTAAAGATGGAGTGGAAGCATTTCATCAGGGGTAGTATCTACATTCTTTGGACATTGATTATGGGTCAGGTACAGTGCTGTCCATGTTACAAACATTTGTTTGTTCTTTGCAGAAAAGTCTCAGCCTGTAGCATTTACTCTGTGATCTCGGACAAGCTACGTACCATCTTCATGTGTAAATCAGTGAAATATTTCAATGGGAGATCAGTCCTTAGTTTAGAAGTTGTATATTACATTTTTGACTTTCTGCTCAAATTGTTCCCTCACTTATAATTTCAGAAAGACAAGAAGTTGCATGTTTCAAGCCATGATTGTTCCTAGTGCATTGTAATGGATCAGTGATGGTTCACCAAAATAGATTCATGTGGAAAATAAGAAAGGATTGTGATTGCCTAAGAGTAAAGTGGGAATATTGTGTTGGACAGTTACTTTGAAAAATATGTTTCATGTCAGGCCCCTGTTTTTCTTGCCTTTCATATTCACTCACTATTTCCTAAGTGTTGTTAGCAAGTGTCACAATGGAGAGCTGAATTAGGATTTTGAATTTATCCATAGATAATCTATCCTTTAAAGAGTAGGTCTAAGCTTTATTTTTCATATTTAATACATCAAAGATTGGAGGAGCCAAAATGTGAAAGATGGGTAACTTAGTTTAATTTAGTATAAACTACTTATCACAAACCCAATTCTTACAGGTACGAGAGAAGTTCTATGGTGGATTCCCTTCATTTCTTTCTTTTTTTTTTTTTTTTGCAGTTTTTGGCTGGGGCTGGGTTTGAACTCGCCACCTCTGGTATATGGGGCCTGCGCCCTACTCCTTTGAACCACAAGCGCCGCCCGATTTCCATCATTTCTTGGCAGTAATGTTTGCTGCACTCTTTATTACTAATTACCCATAACCTGCTACATCATTGGGTCCTTTTAATCTTTACCCATAGGGTTTTATCTTTTGGTCAGATTCACTGTCCTATCAAAGGAGAGTGTGGTGCATTGGTTAAGGACATGTTTGTCAGTAAATGTAACTTACGTGAATATTTTCATTTTCTTATTCTTATTGGATGTTCGAAATATTTTTTTCTGAAGAAGAAATTACAGTGAGGACAAGCTTGAACTAGGATTGAAATTGGGGAACTCAAAGTCATTTCACCATATCCCTATGATCTGGTAAAGAGAAACTCAGACTTCCATGTGTTCCCCTTTACACGAGGTTCCTAAATGGTTATTTCTCATACACGACACACTAAAGACACTGACAGAGTCAGCTTTTTCCTGCTGTACTACTTGGGTACACACTCGAGAAGCTTATCAGTTCATTCGGGATCTCAAGGATTTTCTTGCTCATCAAGAAATGTAATATTTACTCTTCTTAAAGCTAGGTTTATTTTTAGGATGGCTGAGTGGATTGAGAATGTCAGTTTATGTATTTTAGAAACAATGTGTATGAGGGTTTTTGTGTGTATGTATGTCCTCTAACGAATTTTTTCCCAGCGGGATTTTTCTTATTTTTCTGGTTCAATAAATAGCTTTTTTAGGCAAGTGATAATCAATAGAACAGATATTTTAATAGTTTTTGAATCTTTCCCAGTGTTCTCTTCATCCTTAAGATAAGTTTTGGATACTATCAAGTCCTGGTAACTTCCTGGGGATGTTAACCATCTGGTTCACCTGTTCTACTAGTCCTTGATTTCATTATAAAGTTATTAAAGAAACAACAGTAAGCTTTTAATAGATTTTTGATGTTTACCTAATTGCTAGGATATCAGGTTGTAAAGGAAGGCAATTAATATCTCAGTGGTCAATGGGAGGGAGCAGAGCATGACGGTCAAGCAGCAACCTCCAGCCTTAGACTCTCCACCTGAATGCCTAATTCAACAACTAGCCACACAAGCAAGCACCTTCAGAAGAACTGTTAGTCAGGTGAGCAATCCTTTGATTTTCACTTCATATCAAGGAAAGAGGCAATGCAGAGGGCAGAGAAGACAGTCTTCCGTTGCCTGTGCCATCTTTCCCCTAATCCCCTGGCAGTGCCAAGCCAGCATGCCAAGTGGAGAGAGAATCTATGTGCCTGGGGAAGGGAGAGTGAAGTGACTGTGGGGCTTTGAATTGAAACTCAGGGCCAGTGTGACACAGAGGAATGAAGCACAGGTGCCCACGCAAGGAGCGTTCTGACCAGCTCTGTTAGAGGGAAATCCTCGGATCCGAGACCTGAGTTCCCACTAGCCCCCTGACAAAGAACAGCCTGGGGCCCGAACTAACTTCGTAAGGCAGTTTAAAAATAAATCCAGCAGATATAATTTAGTAAACGAGTTCATAGAAAACTTATTTTTAATTACTATAACCTGATTAAGAGCAATCCATTTAAAACTAAATTGCTATCAATTAATAATTTTCTGCTGATATCACAGCTGCACTTAACTCTTAAAAGTTAGAAATAAAATTAACTTTACTCCTATGTGGTCTTGTCATTCACATCTAATTTCTTTAGAGAAATTGGAAGCCCTTGTTATTTTTTTGTTCTAAAAAATGCACTTCATGAAAATCTGTAAAAGAAAAAAAGAGAACCCAGTTTTTTAAAATGGGCAAAGAATTTAAAGACACATTTTTTTTTTCTTTCGAGACAGTTTCATTTTGTTGCCCTGGGTAGAGTGCTGTGGCATCATAGCTTACAGCAACCTCAAACTCTTGGGCTCAAGTGATCCTCTTGCCTCAGCCTCCTGAGTAGCTGGGGCTATAGGCACCTGCCATGATGCTCGGCTATTTTTAGGAATGGAGTCTAGCTTTGTTCAGGCTGGTTTCAAACTTTGGAGCTTAGGCAATATGCCCACCTCAGCCTTCTAGCACTCTAAGAGTGCTTTAGGAGTGCTAGGATTACAGGTGTGAGCCACCATGCCCGTCTGAAGACACGTTTATACAAAGAATATATACAAGTGCACAACAAACACTTGAAAGTATCCTCAATATTCTTCATCATTAAGAAAATGCAAATCAAAACCACCAGGGGATACCACTTCGTACACTGTAGGATGGACATAATGTAAGAAAAATAAAATAAAATAAATTTATCAGTCATCTCTTGATTTATAATTACAGCATTTGTATACTTTATTGTATATATACCAATAAGTGAAATTTATATATTCATCAAATAAATATTAATAATAAAAATTGGTGAGGCATTCAAGTCACAGAGGCAACCGTTCTTGGCAATTCCTGTGGCTGTGCTGGCCCACAGCCAGTAGTCTTGGGGTGCCCATGATCCAGTGAGAAACCAGCAGCTAGAGCCAAGCCAGGGCCTGTGTCACCTCTCCCTCACTACAGGCAGGGTGGCCCAGGGGCTCTTCTTCCATTTGAGGAAAGACTTGGCAGAATTATCAAAGCAAAGACAACGTGAGTGTGCTTATTTTTACACCCCCTTGCTGTACTGTTCCAGAGACAGATTGATAGCTATATAGATAGACTCTTAAAATATCATCCATTAGTTTGGAAAATTAGCACTTAGACAATTTCCGTGTGCCTATAGGTCATCAGACTACAGATAAATTCTTCAACATTTTACAATTCACAGAGAGCTGTGCACTTAATGTGGAAGAGAATAATGCAAAGTTTGCTTTTTCTTCAGCCCTATTCTTCATCTAATGCTTTTGAGCCAAGTCATTTCAACATTCTTTCAAGGATGTTTCTGATGAAGGGTGGGAGGCTGAGGAGAGTACAGTTCATGGATCCATAGAAGTGATTCAGGGCAATAGCCAGAAAGTCAGACCTTTAACACCTGACTATTGAAATATATTAGGCCAAATAAGACCTTTATTTCCTCTGGAAAACATTCTCTGAAGTGGCACTTGTTTCAACCTTCAAGGTAAAATAAATCTTCATTATGATAATAACCAGGAAGCTGCCAATAAGTATTAGAAGTATTTGCTAATTAAACATCGAGCTTTTAGAACATGTGGTAACATTTTTTCCTGTTATTATTGCTTGAGGATAATAGTGAAAAATATTTCAAATACATATCTAGAATAGATATCACGTAAAAAGTAATCTCAATGTAGTTCCCTTAATTCTAAGCTTCTCCCTCTTCACCCACTCAACGCCCAAGTAACTCTTTGGGGTTCAGTGATGTAGGAATTGGGCCAGAGGAGGATATGCTATGGTGGAAAGGGAAAGTCCTCTTCCTTTCCTCAGTAAATCCCGATTACACGGGAAGGAGAAGTACAAGATAAGCCTACTCTTACCCATTTGAAGGATCATGGGAAGAAAGGAGATGAGGAAAACAAGGAGATCAGGACTCAATGTCCTCTCCCAAAGTCCTCAGGAACACTGGTGTAGTCACTTTAGCAATATTTAGGTATTTGTGAAAGATCCAAGAATACTGGACTGTTAGCACACATTTTGGGGACACCAGGAAAAAGTTAACAGCCTAAGACAAATCTGAATTTTCCACATCTCTCAACATCGAGTAGTATTGACCTCTTAATATACACAGTTTTGACCCAACAAATGGAGGGTTACCAAAATAGAATACCTTATCCCTGGTAGGTAGATTTGGGAGAGAGTGGTCTAACATAGGCATTAATAACAGATGAAGTATTGAGAATCTCTAACTATAGTGAATATATCCAGTTGGATACTTGAATTTTTATTAAAAATTGCAGACTTTATTCTTGTGCTTCAAGTATCAATATAGACATATAAAATTTTATTTTTTAATATTACCATCTCGATTTTTAATTCTCAGGGAGCAATTTGGCATTTTTAGGGATGCTTTTGTTATTTGCTGAGCTACAGTTTATTTTGCCCCAGTGATAATTAACTACATGATATTTCAGTGGCCTAAAAGAATGAGTGCACCTTTGAAGTATCCACGTTATACATCAGAACTGAATTACTAAGAAGTGAACACAAATTTTATATCATATTGCAGTGGAAATACCAGAATTGCTTTCCTGTCATGCCAAAGCTTTTCACTGCTAATGGAATTTTAGAGGCCACTCATGAGAAGAGTGATTAATGCCTGGAGAGACTGAAGAAACCAGCTTCAGCAGTAAGCGATGGCAGTTAATGTAAAAGGGGTCTTAAGGTAAACAAAACAAAACAGATGGAGGAAGCGTTAGTACATTCGTAGGGAATTTCATGGAGGGTACATGGCAGGGAGCCAGCCATGGGATGGGGTTTGGTATCAGGACTCCAGTTCTTGGACATGTTTAAGGAACAAGACTTTCAATGTCATAGGAAATGGGATACCAGGCAAAAAAATCCTAAGACATGAGATCAAAGGTATAATTACTAGAGTAAAACAAAAAAATAAAATCCCTTTCGTAAAGGTAAAAGGTCAAAATAGAATCAAAATAAAATGTCAGAAATTCAGCAAGCTTGGCTTCCCACACCTTCCAAGTTGGGGGAGGATTCGGAGCTGGGTGAGATGTACTGAGTTGGGTGATATGGACCCACACAGTGGTCCTAAGTTAAGGGGACCTAGGGTCCGGAAGTCATGAAGTATATCTACCTGCCAGATATTCCTCTCCTCTTTCATCCCTCTTCAAGCTTCATCAGATGAACCTTGAACTATTTTTCCTTTGTTTTTACAAATGTTTTCTTTTAAGTTGGTTTAGATAAAGACTAATTGTATAAAAGTGAATTTTTACTTTGTAAAATATGTTTGAAGTATCTAGCAAAATAAAATACAGCTACAGGCATACCTTATTTTACTGTGTTTTGCTTAATTGCACTTCACAGATAATGCAATTTTTATAAATTGATGGTTTCTGGTGCCCTTTCCTCAATACCGTTGTTCTCACTCTGTGTCTCCATGTCATATTTTGGTAATTCTCTCAATATTTCAGTTTTTATTCATATTATATCTGTTGTGATCTATGATCACTGATATTTCCTGTCACTATTATAATTGTATTGGGGTGCTGTGTATCTCACCCATATAGGACTGCGAACTTAATCCATGAATGTGTGTATTCTAACTGCTCCACGGACCATCTGTTCCCTATCTCTTTTCATTTCCTCAGGTCTTTCTATTACCTGAGCACAGCCATATGGAAATTAGGTCAATTAATAACCCTCTAATGGCCTCTAAGTGTTCAAATGAAAAGAAGAATTTTATTCTCAGGTGAAATCAGAAGTTGGTGAAATTAAGTTGAAGCCTATGCTCTCACCATTCTGAAAGTTTAAGGCCCTCGAGAATTATGCTAAATCTACTCTGCATGTGTTCTATAAATGGAACAACAAAGCCTGGATGAGAGTATGTATTTATAGGATCGTTTACTGAATATTTGGAGCCCACTGTTGAGATCTATTCTTCAGGAAAAAAAGATTCCTTTTAAAGTATTACTGTTCATTGAAGAAATATAAAGTACTTGAAGAAAATAAAAAGTGCTACTCCAGTGAATACTGAATGATAAGAAAGCAAAACAACCTTATCATTGATAACAGAGAAAGTTTTCATGGTCTGCCTAGAATATCAAACTAGCTACAACATTCCCTAGGTTCCCTAATTCTCTGTATTCCCTAATCTAGAGCAAAGTCCTTAATTCTCTATAGTCACGCAAGAGCTCTGATATAGATGTACAAGGGATTGATGTTTCCATGCCTGTTATCATATCTATTCTTTAGCCCATGTATCAAGTTTGGCTTTCAAATCCTATTATTAAAGAAATTTTGTAAGGCTGTCACTGACATACATAGTAATTCCTCTGTTGGACCTAGGTAAAGTAAATTGAAAACCTGAAAAGATTTCATTTTTCTTAGTTCCATTCATTATGTCCATTCATGACTTGTGGGATGAGGTCAAAATATTAAAATTAATAAGCAACTGGAAGACATTCATTCCAAACTTCATGAATGACTTTGAGGGTTCAAGACTACAGTGGAGAAAGTGATTTTGGGTGCGGTAGAAATAGCAAGAGAACTAGAATTAGAAGTGGAGCATAAAGATGTGACTAAATTGCTATAGTCTCACGATAAAACCCTCAGGGATGAGGAGTTGTTTTTATGGATAAGCAAAGAGTGGTTTCTTGGCATGGAATATCCTCCTGGGGAAGGTGCCCTGAATGTTGTTGAAATGACAACAAAGAATTTATAATATTCTATACATTTACTTGGTAAAGCAATGTCAGGGTTTAAAAGCATTGACTCCAATTTTGAAAGAAGTTCTACTGAGCAAAACACAATCAAACCGAACTGCCTACCACAGAAATCTTTCATGAAAGGAAGAGTCCATTGATGGGGCAAACTTCACTGTTGTTTTATTTTTAGAAATTGCCACAGTCACCCTAGCTTTCAGCAACCACTCCCCTGGTCATTCAGCAGCCATTAACATCAAGGTTAGACCTGCACCAGAAAAAAGATTATGACTTGCTGAAGGCTCACTTTTAAGTACTTTTAATTAATAAAGAAGCATTATTTCTTTAGACATAATGCCATTTCATAATTAATATACTATAGTATAGTATAAATGTAATTTTTATATGTACTGGGAAACCAAAAGTTCATGTAACTTGCTTTATTGCCATATTCACTTTATTGCAGTGGGCTGGGAAGAAAAAGTGTATTATATATACGCATGCTTCACATAAGTATATGCTGATACATGCATAGATATTTTATTTTTTTCTGTAAGGAAACCCAGGAAACTACTAAAAGGCCCTAGTTTATTAGGGAGAGAACTATAAAGGAGAGGAGGATGGAGTTTTTATTGTACTGAGCGTGACCATGTTCTACTTTGTGAACACTTCAGTAAGCAGTTATTTGAGCAAAGAGATTATGGATATAGTTTTTGTTTTCCAATAATCTCTCATTTTTCCCCTCCCGCCTGCCCCTGTCGTTTTTCTCCTGGCATTGAGAACAGATTTGCTTATTTCCATAAAGGAAATTTTATATAAGAAGATTAGTTTTCTCTTTGCAAAGTCTGAGTTTGTTTCCGTAAATCAAACTTTCCATAAATCAGCTACTGTGCTACTGCTGTAGGTAATGCCCTGAATTACTAGCCTCTTCTCGTTTCAGTCTATTTTATACCAGAAAAGACACCACTAATGCAGTTGTTTATTAAACTGTAAATTGGCTTGTGGCCTGGGTCTTCGATGCCTCTAAGATCTATAAATATGAAAAAAAAAAAAACCATGGGTATATTCTAGAATATATAAAATGCAATCTAGTTAATTTGGTGCTTTATATAAATTTTTATCTGTATTTATAGCTGTGACCTTATATATCCCATAAATATAAGGAAGAAAATCAAGACTGAGGCAGCTGCATTCATATTTTTGGTGAATGTTCACATAGAAACAAAATAGCAGCTTTTGCCCTGAATCTTAGACACCAAGTTGATATCAGTAATTTTGAGCCATTATCAGACAAAAATGTTCCCCACCACGACTATGTGCTGAACCCAGCATGTCTTCTCAGCTCGACATTTCTCAGGGTCTGAACTCTATTCCAAGGGAGTAATTTTGGCTTGGTCCTTGTCACATAATGCAGGTATTACTGTATGTGACCACCCTTCCTGGAGAAAATGGCACAGCTGGGCTACCAATTGGGCTTAGAAGCATGATGTCAGATTTATTTTGCTGCCAGCAATACTGGGAGGCCCAAACTTGCTTTGGCTAGGGAGATTGAACAGTAATAGCTATTGTGTTATCTAGCACTTGCTTGTAAAAAAAAAAAAGAGTGCTTTTGCAAGCATTAATGGAGCTTAGCAACATTTCCCTTAGGTTGATAAGTGTTATTATTATAAATGGTATGTATTTTAGAGATTTGGGGTTTTTATTTACAGTAATACATAGAGTTGGATGAATAGACTCTGGTTTAAATGACAGAGCTAACCACAGAAACAAGTAGTTAGGATTCCTTTTTCTGGCTCTGATCACCAAGTTATTCTGTTTGAAGTGGCAAGGGAGCATGCCTCTACACTGATGTGGTGTTACATTTTAAGCTGCTTGACAGCAGGCTCTTTTTTCTATCTTTTGCTCTCTCTCTCTTCTGTCTCTCTTTTATTTTTTTTTAGCTCTGGATTCTCTTCTCAAGAATCGGATTATTTTGACAGCCTTTCTATGTACATTTCTCCTTCTCTTTACATCTTTCTTGGCATGTCATCAACACCTCACATGTTAAATAAGCCTGAAGATGAAACGTATAATATCACAGTGATATTATGTCCATGGAAACAGAAGGTGCTATTTGTGCACAGCTGGGGCTTTGGAATCAAAAAGGAACTGTTAGCCCCTCTTCACGAGGCAGATAAAACCAGATAGGACATGACCTACTCTTAGGATGTTAATATTTATAATACAGAAAAAAGGTCTTGGTTTTATCATTTTCAATACTGCCACAGTCTTTGTTATTGGGCCACATTGAAGTTTGAAAATAAATGGGTTTGGTTTTTGTACTTCTCTTTTTTTTATATTATACTTTTCTTCCAGTTTTAAGGGCATTTTTCTGTACATGTAATTAGTAGATTTGGGGTCAAGACTTTTTTTTGTTGTTGTTAAAAAAAGACTTAGTATCCAATGTACTCAGCCCTACTATGAAACTAATTTATAGCTTTATTATGAAAGCGATAACCCAATTATAGCTCAGGAAGAAGGGGAAAGGGGACAGGGAGGGGAGGGGAGGGGGGGAGGATGGTTGGAGGGAGGGTAATTGGTGGGACCACACCTACCGTGCATCTTATAAGGGCACATGGGACATTTAGTAGGTGTAGAATATAAATGTCTAAACACAATAATGAAGAAAATGCCGTGAAGGCTACGTTAACCAGTTTGATGAAAATATTTCAAATTGTATATAAAACCAGCACATTGTACCCCATGATTGCATTAATGTACACAGCTATGATTTAATAAAAATAAAAAAGACTTATTTTGAATTTTAGACATGTATATCTGGGATATATACAAATAATTGTAAACAAGTTGTATATAATTATTAATATAATTTTAACGATTTTTCTGTTTCAGAGCTGGACTATTAATGTACCTTAGTCTGATGTCTTAAAACAAAATAATCATGAGTGCTGGCAGTTTGTTTAAACTTCCAGGTGGATTTCAATCTTTAAATGTATTATTAACCATAACACTCAAAAAAAAAGAATTTTATATAATTGATATTTTGCAGCCAAAGCCATCTTAAAGAGAAGTACTGAGCTTACCAATTTTAAGATATTTTCTTTTTATGGTGTTTTCAATAGTAGTTTAAGTCAAACAGATATAGATATATGTTGCCTTATAGGCCAGAAATAAGAGATATTTTCAAAGATAAGAGATAAAACATTCCATCAATTCTAATGTATTTCTTTAATAAGAGATTTTCCTAACATACTCTCACTTTGAGGCTTCTAAACAACTATCTGAAGTAGTAGAGAAAACATTCTGTAAAGAGATCAAAGTCTTGAGTGTGTGATGTAGACCAGAAGCCCCGTGTTTATTAGGAAAAAAAAATAATTCTTTTCTCAAGAGGTTTCCCTTCGGATTAATGGAAGCTTTCTATTTGGATGAAAGTTTGAGCATTAAACTTTTCATTATCTTTTAAATTCTATATCATAATGATAACTGACTTATGAACATGGTTATTATAACATTTCTCCCCTTATTTCAACACCTTCTAAAATATGGATTTATATTTTGCTTTTGTGATTTGTTGTATTTTTGAATGAAATTTGAAATATTTTAAAGAATCATAACACCAAATTAAAAAGCTTCATAAATACGTAGCCTTTGTTTTCATACTCTAGCTTTTTTAGTTTGCCTGAACGTCTGTAGGATTGTAATCTGATTTCATATTTGTACTAAACAGGTGTATGTCAGCTAAATATATCAGAGCTTCTGAAGATAAATGCTCACTTCCGGCTCTCAAGGAAAGTCATTTGTAATTGCCTTGTCCTCTCTCCCTATTCCTACAAATAGATAACTTAGGAAATTTAATTTCTGTAAAATGTCTGGAATATCCCACAATGGAAAGTACATGGATACTGATGGACAGACCAACATGCACAAAACAGAATAAACTTACTGTTTATTGTTGGCTTGGTAATAACTTGTTGTTTATTGTTTATGACAACTAAATTTTTTATTCTGAATTTTGCCCATCTCCGATGATTACTGTGGGTTGGGGGCTCATGCATGGTCAAAATCATCTTGGGAGAGGGTGGCTGCTATTTGAGCCCACTGATTGGGAGTGCTGAGAGACGAGACAGCGTCTGTTCCAAACCCTGACATTGAATCAGCATATGTGTGTGTTGTGTCAGGGATAGTGCTGGGCACTTAATAATCGTTCCTTCTCAAGAGGAGAAGAGAAAGAAATGTTAAAGCTGCTTAAGGGATATCTGACATAGCAGTTTGACTAAGTTAGATGCCCAGGCAACAATACTTCAGTTCTCTTTCCGAGGACTATGAGTCACTTACTTAGTTTGCTGCAAATTATGATCCATCAAAGACTAGGATTTATAAATATGAAATTATATTTCTGTTAAGTCCTAGGAAAGTTTTTCCTTGATATGCATTTATGTCATTCTTTTGTTTTGTGGGGAGGGGTATCTTTTTAAATTTCTAATTAATAGGAGGGCGCTTACAATCAGGCCACATTGCTCGTGTTTGTAAGGTAATGTCTGAGTTGCAGCTGTCCCTCCCGTAGGAAGTGTGCCATTGGATGTTGGTCTTTGACACCTGCCTGAAGGAATCCGCTGGCAGCTTCCTTGCTTCTTTATGAGATGCGCATAATGTGTCTCCTCCTTCTAAATGCTCATTCATTCTGAGTCTTATGGTTTTTACTTGTTTTTTGCCGCTTCAGATTTCACAAACTCAAAACATACGCACACACACCTACTCACACATATAGAAATCCCATGGTTCTTCTGTGGTACATCAGAAGAGGAAAAAAAAATCATAAATTTTGACATTTCTTCCTGTTAAAATATGCAGTGTCTATTTTATAAGCAAATGTCTCTACCTAGAGTATTGCAGACCAAGAGAAATGACCTAATGTCATGAGTGAGCTTGAACCTTAGGACCTTTAATTCTGGGAATATATTTTATTTTCTATATAAATATATAAATCACATAATACAATTTGCTATTTACAATCTGGTGATGCATGTCATGATTACTCATACAAAATCTCCTTTTAAGTAGATATAATCACTATATTGGCAAGGGTAGGGTGGGAGAAGAAATAATACTGTTTTAACTCTTTATTTATTTTTTTTTTGAAAAAGGTTTTTATAAAATACATTCATTCCTCTGTAGCTGCTGTTACCAAGCCTACCCAATTTCAGGATTTCTGTCATTTCATGCTATTCATTAGCTATGACAAAGGAACATGATGTAGAAAGAAAAGATGTATGTGTTTCTTCAAAATTGGTTGTGAGAAGGAGACCTAATTTTGGGGTGACTAGGGTCAGATGGGTTTTATCCTATGATTTGCTACAAAAATAAAACTTTTCCTGACTGTCATGTAGGTGTTGGGATTCCTCAATCCTATCTTGGGCCTCTGGTAAGAAATTTAGAAACTCGTATGAGAAAACTGGTTGTTGGAATCATTCCTCCAAGTGTTAATATAATTTAGGAGATTGCTGAAATTAACAAAAGTAAAACATGGCAGAGGGCTCAATCTATTTGTTGATCAGTGTCAGACTAATCTAAGGTGTCATTGACTTTTTAATATGGAAAAGACAACAAGCGAATCCTCTTATGCCAAAAGCAATACATATACTTTGATCACAACAGCTAACGTACGTTTTCACTTACCTAAGATATTGTCGTAACTCCCAGAGAGATGATCTCAGCCACATGCCGCTGTGGTGACTTCTGTTGACCCATTGTTCTGAGCATTCTATCGTTTTGAAATTTTGGGCTCTGTCCTGCTGCCTTTTCTCATCCAACCCTTAATAGCCACAGCTATCAACCTGTTCCAGTAGGGCAGGAAGGAAACAATGGCAAGGCTGCTTCTACCACAATATCGGAGTTTAGCTGAAAGTCACTTTTTGTCTGGTCTTTGTAGAATACCCCGTCCTGCCTCAACCGAAAATGAATTAGTACTCATTATCTTGTCTTCTCTTGTAAGGAGTGAGAGAAGTGTAAGCAGTAATTTTGGCATTTACTCCCAAATGTTTAAGGCAATTTGGCTTTACTCTTCCATTCTTCCTGCTAGGATGATTTTTCTCCATTTTCACTCTGAAATGTTTCCTGTGCTCAGTTTACAGATTTAACGATTTCTTTTTGAGGACTTTCGCTAGTGTTAGGGGAAGCTTATGTTACCTTACCATTGAAGGATTTTTCTTAGAGTATTTTCCCTTGATTTTGTTTAATGTAGGAATCCTTGTTGAAAATATGGCCAAAAGTTAGTGGGATATAGAAAATGCAAATACGTACGTGTGCGTGTGTTTGTGTGAGTTTGTGCGTGTATCTTCCTGTTAGGTCTGGCAGAGGATAAACAGGTGGCAAACAGGGGGCTAAGGGCGGACAGCAGGAACCAACTTGTAGCCAGGAACCAAACTGTGGCTAGGAACTGTTCCCTGGGGGGAACATAGATAGTAAGGTCTCAGTAAGGACCTATAACTGACCTGGGGCTCATTACCATCTGTTTAGCAGAGCACAGGTAGAGCTGTGGGAAGAAGCAGCTTCTGGGAAGACCATGAGTAGAAAGGGAAACTGTTACATAACCAACCTATTTTGTAACCTGTCATGTAATCTGTTATATACCCCAACCTTTCCATCATCTCAAAGGCCGGAAGTGACCACTAATCCTGCCAGGGGAAAGGAGGGGCAAACTAGTAAGCTTGTGGGAGAAGGCAGTGTATGCTCAGACTCATGCAGACCGACCTGCTCCTCTCTCTCCGGGATATACTTTGACTCTGCGTAGCTTCCTTCTTTTATGTGATAAACTGTTTGTGTAAGATTTGTTAGGGATCACTCTGCCATCAGCTCTGCTCAGTGCCAGGACTCACTCTTGATACTGGGACCGGGGACCAGGGAACATCCAAACAAATCTCACATTCCTAGTTTTTTTTTTTTTTTTTTTTTACTTGTTTGGGATTCATTGAAGGTACAAAGAATTAGGTTACACTGATTGTATTTGTTAGATAAAGTCCCTCTTACCCTCTTATAACTGAGTTCTGATCCCAAGAGGTGTGCCATACACTGTGATTCCTCCATTCCCTCTCTCCTTCCCTCTCCCCACTCCCTCATTCCTCTACCCCCCACCTTGTATTAGCTCATCCACTGCCTTCATATTAGAATTGAGTACATTATGCTTGCTTCTCCATTCTCCTGTACTTTACTAAGAAGAATGTGTTCCACCTCCATCTGGATTGATATAAAAGATGTAAAGTCTCCATCTTTTTTAATGGCTGAATAGTATTCCATGGTATACTCATTCCACAGCTTGTTAATCCATTCCTGGATTGGTGGGCATTTAGGCTGTTTCCATGTTTTGGCAATTGTAAATTGAGCTGTAATAAACAGTCTAGTGTAAATATCCTTATGATAAAAGGATTTTTTTTTTCCTTTGGAGTAGATAGAGGCCTAGTAATGGGATTTCAGGATCAAATTAACATTCCTGGTTGTGTTGATAATTAGAATTACATTGAATTGTTACACAGAATATTGTTGTCATTCTTTTCTCTTTCTGCAGTCTTCTTACCTGCTCCTCTTTTTGGCAATTTCCTTTCTGGGGGAAACTAAATTACTAAAAATTTATAGTACATAGGAATTTAATTTTGTATATAATATACATATGTGTGTGTGTATATATATATGGGGGGTATGTGTGTATATAGATATATTTATATAATTTCTTATTTCCTGGAAGCAGGAATAAATAAAGGAGGCAGGGACACAGTATCTGCTTTTTAGTTCTGGGTTTGGAAGTAAATATATAAATCATTATACCATAAGAGAATATAATATAATATTGATATATAAAATGGCAGTTACTTGTTATTGAACAGGAATATGTAATGACTAATAAAAAATAAAACAAAACAAAAAACCTAGATAAGCAGAGAAGAAAACAAATGAAAAAATACTCTTTCTAACCAGACAAATAATGGTGTTTAGCTAGTTAAGTTAAAAGCTTAAAAGGGACATGATTGAAGGCTAAATGATTAAACAGTGAAGGAAGAGTTAAAATGCTCTTATTCTACAAATGGTGGTATAGGGATCTAGGAAAATCCATAACCATTATTTTAAAAGAGGTGTAATTTGAGAAAAAAAGGAAACCTGCTTTGCTTTTTATGTGGTCTGTGAAACTTTTATGTCAATATATGGTAAAATAAGAACACGTAATTGGGTCCAAAAAATTTGAACAAGCTGATTATTAATATATTTTTATTATTTAGGAGGAAAATTAAAAAAAGGAAAATAGACATTTGTGAGATTGGAACCGATTTGAGGTTTAAAACAATGCTTTTTGCTTTGTGTGTTTATATGATCATCTTCCCTTTCCTAAACGTGTACATCTACTGGTGTTACTGCATACAGATTGTCAGGTCTGTTGTAATACCAAAAAAAAAAAAAAGATTCACTCTCATGGCGAGGTGGGAATTATGCTCAGCTTAAAGGCTATATTTTAATTATGTCAGAGATATGGGAAGAAAATCTGAAGTTAATATTACTATTTGTTCATTTCCTGCCATCTGTGGTCACCTTACAAGATATAGGCCCCAGAGGGGCCTATAATATATGATATAATCATATCCTATCGTATGATCATATCCTAATCATATCCTAATTATATGATATAATCCTATCATTATACTGTTTTATTCTCTGTATCTCTAAATTTATCCCTCTTGTGCTTTTCATCTCCCTTCCCATCATTGCCTAGAACCATATTTTCTCATTAAATAAAAGATAGCTCAATCTCTTGCCACCATTTGGAGTATTCTGTTCATGTTCCCATTCTCTACGAATCGTGTCTCAGTGGTGGTTGGTAGTGGGTGTTTATTCATCTTGTCCTTAACTACTATGTCCACGGAGAAACTCTTTTCTGACATGTAAATATTCCTTTTTTTTTTTTTTTGAAGTGCATACTTTCTGGCTATTCTATTCCTTATCCTAAAACCATACTTCAGTGATTATTAGAGGTTAGACAACTGTAAGATGAAGACTTGGCCTTAGTTTAAAGTTGTTTTTAATTTGGTCTATCACCAAACCTGCCAAACAAAGAGTGCGCAGGATACATGCTAGATTGGGGATAAAACTGAGTAGATGTGGGTCCCCAGTGCCTCTGTTGCCCTTAGATGGGTACCCAGAGTTCAGTGGGCAATGTAAGAAACAGGGGATGAATGACACACCAGACACGGAGTTCCCAGAACTTCAGTTTCTTTGCTTGATATGTGAGAGTGTAGGAGAGCAGACACATAAGAACACGGGTGTCCACCACATTATTTTATGAAGGGTTTCATGATATGCTGCTGTCATGTACCAGTGCATTCCTGTTTTCTTTTCTTCACCCATTTTGGTGCCAACCTACCACAGAACTCATCATGCACTACCCCAGTTCCTCTTTGTTGCCATAATTTATTAGCCTCATCATCACTTCTCGGTGTCTTTCAGTGATTGTGAAATTCAGTGCACATTACATGATATATTTTATGTGTCCTTTATAAACTTCCCTTTCCATTCTGCTCAAACTTTGATTAACCACCTCAATCCCTAACCCACATCCCTCTCATTTACTTTGATGTGATAAGCTTGCCCAAAGACTAAGACCTTTCTTTCAAGTTTAGCCATCAGGTGAATGACTTCTATGCTCTATTACTCCATCCACCATCTAGTCTCAGTTTTTCGTTCACTCACCTCAGGTAATCTTTGCCCTGCTTTTCCCTGGCAACCTTCTTACATTGGACAGTTGGTGTGTTATTGTGGATAGAGTATATGCTTTGGAATTCTGTAGGCCAGAGTTTATATCCTAGCTATACTCTTGACTTGGCTGTTAAACATTGGGTAATCTTACTCATGCTTATTTTTCTAACCCATAAAAGTAATTAATCAGATAATTAAACGAGGCAACATATGTAAAATGTCAAGCTTAGTGCCTACAGATGCTCAAAAGTGCAAGTTTCACCTCCTCTCAGATGTTAGGTCTTTTCCATGTGTAGAATTTTCAGTCTCTGAAATCTTAAGCTCCAGTCCATTGCTGCTTATTCTTTGTGTTTACCTGCTGTATTTATTCTTTAAATTCATTTAAAGTTTTAATCTCCTGATTATTTCATTCCCCCCCCCCAATATCTATTAATCCCCTCTCCTCCTCACATTTTTCTCTACGTGGCATACTCCTCATGGGTGAATTCTCCCTAGGGAGGTAGCTCCCTCCATTCCTTTGCGCCTTCTTATTATAATTTTTCACTACTGACTTTGTAAAACTTCAACTTTGAATTCATCTAATCCTTTACCTTCTGTAAAGGTACCTTTGATACCTCTACAAATCAGTGTTTGATAGCCTTAGCTTTGATATAATTTATATGCCTTCTATAAACTTCCCTTTCCATTCTTCTCAAACCTTCATTAGCCACCTCAATCTCTAACCCACATCCCGCTCATTTACTTTGACCTGATAATCTTGCCCAAAATATTAGAGAAAAAGACTGTCAGTTATGAACTCCTTTAACTCCTGTACATCTACATATACATTTAAAATCCATTATTAATTCTTCCTATTTCGTCTTAGTGGAAACAGGACCTTCATTTATATGGGCTTTTATACTTTTTCCAGTGAAGATCACTTCCTGTGCTGTTTCTTGATACCTAGACATATATAACCTACTGACTCTTGGACTTCTATTCCTTAAACTCAAAGATGCCTTGATGTGCCTTGAACTAAGCAGATGCTCTCCATAATTGTCACCTCGATCTTAATCTTGTTCTTGTATTTGTCATCTCATTTAATGATTTGTGATCTCCTTAGCAAGCTGGAAACCTAAGAGCCATGTTAGATTCCTATGTTTTTCTTTCTTTCTTTTTTTGGCCAGGGCCAGGTTTGAACCCACCACCTCCAGTATAGGGGGCCGATGTCCTACTCCTTGAGCCACCCTCCTATCTTTTTCGTAACTATACAGATCAACTGCTTTATTTTTGCTGTGTCCTCTCTTCTCCATTCACATTGCTGATATGGTAGATCCAATTTTAATCACATCTTGGGCAGATTACTACAAATAGCAGCCTGTTTTCTATTTCTAGTCTCAGTTGCTTCCAATCATCAGTGTCCTCCACAATTTCTATTCTTCCAGAAATGGAAATGTGACCCCAATACACCACCGCTTTTGTCTTTCCCCATTGCCTTGAAGGTAACGTGAAATTCTGTCTCACGGTATAAGGCCCTCTGTGATCTGGCCTGTCCCTCTTCAACTGCATCTTATCGTATTTCTTCTCCCTTAACCTAGGTTCCAGCCCAGGTTCATAGTTTCTGTGAATGTAATGCTGTTGTGCATGCCTCTAGGAAGTATATATGTTTCCTCTGTTTAGAACTCCCTAGGCTTTTAAAAAAGTTATTTAAATAGATTTAGAGAGTATATGCAGGTTTGTTATGGATGAATTGCATAGTGGAAAAGTCTAGGCTTTTAATAATCCCATCACCTGAAGAGTGGACACTGTGCCCAGTAGGGAATTTTTCATAACACACCTTTCTTCCCATCTTCCCCTTCTGCGTCTCCAGTGTTCATCAAGTCAGTCTGTATGGCTATGCCTACACATTGCTTAGCTCTTACGTATAAGTGAGAAAATGTAGTACTTGGTCATTTGTTCTTGGGTTACTTCACTTTGAATAATGGCCTCCAGTTCTATCCAAGTTTCTACAAAAGACATTAATTCATTCTTTTTGATGGTCTGTGTAGTAGAAGCGAAGCAAGTGGTATACATGGTCATACAGAGTGACTTAATTGGAGACTCGTGGAGCAGTTTGGAGGGGGCTGTGGGATAAAAAATTACCTATTGGAAACTATGTCCACTATTCAGATGATGAGATATTAAAGGCCTAGACTTCTTCACTATGCAGTTAATCCATGCAACAAAACACTGTGTCTATTCCCTAAATCTATTTAAATATAAGAAAACTAAGAATTAAAATAATTATTGATTAAAATTTTATATTTTGAACAATAATAATGGCTGTTGCTTAAATGGTTACTTGTGAGAGGTAGTATTAAATGGTTTTGCATATATTACCTTATTTAATCACTAAAACAATACATGAAGTATGTATTATTATTATCTCTGTTATTGAAGTGAGGAGATAGAGGCATATAGAGGATAAATTAGTTGAGTTGTATAATACACATACATGCTTAGGGTACCATGGCTATAAAAGAAACGCGCCTAATTCAACCCCTTTGGCTCAGTAAAGCCTTCCCAGAACATTCAAGACAAGGGAAAGAGTATAACAAGGAGGCCAAGGAGAGCATAGTGTGCTCCGAGTCTGTGTTAGTAAGGGTGAAGTAGGGTAGGAGAAGAGAAGGAAATGATGCCAGGAATCTTGAAAGCGTGAGCAAGAGAAGGTAAAAAACTGAGCTAAATTTCTTTAATTTTTCAAGTTGGTTGCTCCAGATTCTGTCTGCCCTATTTTTATCTTTCTCTCCCTTTTATTCATTTCCCTACCTTCTTAAGACTTGTCCAAAAATGCCAAGAAATGCAGTTCAAGTAGGGAGAAAGGGCTGTACAATGCCTCCAATACCGTCAGTGCTTTAATGTGTATGCAGTACAGTTGTGGAACACCATCCGCCAGGTCCTCATCTTCTCCTGTGGGACAGGTCCCTGGCCAGGACTCACTGATACTCCAAGCTCAGATTACAAGATTATATTCCTTCTTAGTTCCCATTTCCATGGGCAACATAATCATTATGCTAAAATGGATTAGTTCAGAAAAGCTTCCAACATAAGCCACGTAATCTATTGAAACTCACAGCTTCAGCAAACTCAGTCTCATCACTCTCGTCTGTCATGGATCCAGTGCAGAAGGCTTTGTCTAATTTTATATCTTGGGAATTATCTGGAATTTCAGTCCTTCTTTCTTAGGGTGACGCTCTATGTGAATCTGTTACCTCTCCTATGACAAGCTTTATCTATATGGTGTTAGGGACAAAAACCTTTGGAGTCAACAAAAAGTTATGAGTTAGTCTTACCTTACTTCCTGTATAGTGGATGCCTTCTCCCCGACCACCCCATCCGTGGTTCAGGATCACAAAGAACCTCAGAACCCTGGCTAAGGAGCTTGGATCTCACCTAATTGCTTGGGAAGAGCCACTGAGGGCTTAAGATTCATTGATATTCTGGTCAGTTTTAGAAAGATGGCACACTCAGTGGTGGAAGGAGAATTGTAGAGGGAAACACAGAGCCAGAAACAACCACAGGAGGCTATTGCCATCCTTCAGGGAGAGGCAGTGGGTGCTTGAACAATGAGGAGATTAGAAAGGGGCTATATTTCAAAGACAGCATCCTTTATTGCATCCATTTCCTGTTCTTTGCAAGAAATTCTCTCTGATTTTATATATCAGAAAATTTCTAAGTGTGTTTGTGTATGAATCCTAGATGACACTTATGGTCAATATTCATTTTTCGGAATGAGCAAATAACAAGCCATAATCATCCCTTGCAGATGGTTCTTTAACTGGCACAATTTTTAGGCACGTATGACATGAGCACAGTGATTAGCGATGGACAGGGATCTGTGAATACTTGCTAACTGTGTGAATGGAACAAGATCTCAACCTGTTTTCTACTCTTCTAACATTGTAAGATTTCATTTACCGCTTTCTTCTTTATTGTGTTTCCAAGGGAGTGGTAAGGAAGTTAAGAAACTTCTAAAAGTGGTGAAATTAAACCTTTAATATACAGTAAATTCCAAGTGCTCTCTTTGTTGTAAAATCCTAGTTTTGAAATAAATGTTTTCTCATCTCTACAGTGCTGATAATTCATGGGTCATTATTATGCACATTTCAAAGCCCTTAAGTAATAAACACGTGAGGAAAGCCTCTTCGATCCTGCATCTGATGCTTAATCGCAACTTGTTAGTTGATTTAATTCACAGCTTTTTGTGGGGTTAATAAGCTACGTGTCAAAGTTGTTGGTCATTTAAAAGAAAATGACTGGAGACGATTAACAGCTACCTCATAAAGTAATTTCTGGATCTGGGGTACTTTTAAACTTAAATCAGAGGAAGAAGTAAATTTAACAGCAAAGGGGTAACATTTGAAATGAAATGGTTAATGTTCCAAGGCAATTGGGATGGCAGACACATCTTGTTAGTTTCTTATTTAATGGAAATGGTTCCATTGAGAAAATATGAAAATTTTTATTATGATGTACTGTCACAAGCTCAGTACAGAGACAAGTGCTACGTTGAGATTAATACAGAATGTCACAGTTTCTTCCCTCAGGAGGGTGACAGTGCAAAGAAGATAGAGTACTTTTTATCAAAGAGTTTCAAACGAGTGAGCAGTTTAATTTTCATAGTTCTTTTTTCCCTTCATTTATATTTATAGTCTTTTATAATTGATATGGGCAGATGCATTTTTAAATTAATGTACATTTTTAATTTATACCTTTTTCATTATTTCATTATATTAATGCAATATTAAGTTAATTATATTAATTATTCAATTTTCTGTGTTCAGAAGGAAAAGAAAAAATTCTTTTAATACATGTGATCCTTTCATCAAGAAATGAGGGATGTATTTTCTTTTTACTTTTTACAAAACTCTTTAATATTTGTGGTGTTAAAGGCATTGTTCTCCCTGAAATAGGTGTTTATGAAAAAATACTTTACGCTCAGGGCACCTATTTATTTTTATGGTGGATACCTTTTCAGGTAAGCATTACATGGAGAATATTGATTTATACCTGCCTTGCTACTCAAATCTTTGCCAAAGTAATACTGAAGAAGAAACTGGGAAAATTCAACTTTATTTTAAAATGTTGTTAAGGGAGTAAAACTGTTCAAGGGCAAAGAGTAAAATGTTGCCATCTAAGCAGGTCTGTAGAATGCAGCCTGCGAGTGCTGGGCTCGTGATGGAGAAAAGTACAGATGAGCTACTAGTTTTATTGACTTAGAGAACATTTTTTTATGCTTATGTTTTAAGAAGAGTAAGTTCCTTTGAAAATAATTGTTTCCTGATTGGGAAAGGTAGAAATTAAGGGAATTGCTTTTAAAGGTAGAAACAGTGTGGGGCTTTCTACGCAGGATTTGACTTTAGGAAAACCAGGCATCCCTTTGAATCATCTCTTTTTCTCATCCCACATAAATATTAAGCACTCAGGAGTGTGCATCATTTTGAAAAATGAATACTAAACAAAGTTTAGAACATACGTCCTTTTCTACAAGGTCTGTAAGGATGATTCATCCATTGTTCACACGTCTGTGTAAGTGGTTTGTTTCCCATGTTGTGGCTTTATGTTATGTAGGACCCTCACTGTTCAGGTATCTACATACAGCAAACGTGTGTGGTTGCCACGAGGTCAGAGATGGTGCTGAAAACAACTCAGGAGGCTCTTTCAGCAGTGAGAATGAGAGATGGTGTTCACGTGGACTGACCGTTGCAAAATGATCGAAAAGCTGAGAAGAGTAATATTTAGGTTGTTTTATTGGTCAAGGTTCTCCATAACTATTGTGTGTGTGTGTGTTTATATATAAAGAGATTTAGTTTAAGAAATAGGCTCAGATAATTATGGAGGCTGGTGAGTCCCAAGATCTACAAGGTGAGTTGGCACAGAGGCGATCTAGGTAAACTCCTGGTTTAGTCCCACTCTGGGTCTGAAGGCCTGTGAGTCAGAAGAGCCAATGGAGTCGTTCCCATCCAAAGACTGCAGCCTTGAGATCTGGAAAGAACAAATTTGAATTCGAGGCAGAAAAAAAAAAGCCAGTGTCACAGTTAGAAGGCCATAAGTAGGAGGAAGTCTTTCTTATTTGAGAGAGAGTGAGAACTTTCAACTGATTAAATGAGTCCTACCCACCTTAGGAAGAACAATCTGCTTCAGTCTACAAATTTAAATGTTAATCATTTAAGAAAAATTTTTTGTTATCAATATTATGGATACGTAATAGATGTATACATTTATGGGGTACATGTGATGTTCTGATAGAGGCATACAATGTGTAAGCCAAGTCAGGATAATTGGGATGTCCATCACCTTAACTATTTATTATTTTGTGTTAGTAATATTCCAATTACACTTTTTATGTTATTTTTAATACAGGTAATAAATTATAACTGATAATAGTCACCTTGTTTTGCTATCAAATAGTAAATTTTATTCTTTCTAATTGTATTTTGAAGACATTAACCATCCCCACTTTGCTCCCCAGTCTCTATACAGTCCTCCTGGCCTCTGGTAACCATCATTACACAGTGTTCTCTATGTCCTAGAGTTCAACTGATTTATGTATTCATTTATTTATTTATTTATTTAGACAGAGTCTTGCTCTGTCACCCTGGGTAGAGCACAGTAGCTTCATAGCTCTGTTGAGCTTCACAGCAACCTCAAACACCTGGGCTCAAGGGGTGCTCTTGTCTTAGCCTCCCAGCTCGTTTTTCTATTTTTAGTAGAGATGGGGGTCTTGCTCTTGTTCAGGCTGGTCTGGACCTCCTGAGCTCAAGCATTCCACTTGCCTCAGACTCTCAGAGTACCAGGATTATTGATGTGAGCCATTGCTCCTGGCCAAGTTCAATTACTTTAATTTTTAGCTCTCATATATGAGTGAGAATGGGTGAATTTGTCTCTCTATACTAGACTTATTCACTGACATGATTTCCTCCAGTTATATCTATGTTGTTGCAAATGACAGGATTTCATTCTTTTCTGTAGCTTAATAATATTCCATTGTGTATATGTATGACTTTTTTTTTTTTTTGAGACAGAGTCTTACTTTGTCCCTTTTGATAGAGTGCTGTGGCGTTTTAGCTCACAGCAACCTCAAACTCTTAGGCTCAAGCAATTCTCTTGTCTCAGCCTCCCTGGTAGTTGGACTACAGGCACCTGCCATAATGCCTGGCTATTTTTTAGAGATGGGGTCTCACAGTGGCTCAGGCTGGTCTCAAACTTGTGAGCTCAGGCAGTCTATCTACCTCAGCCTTCCAGAGTGCTATGATTACAGCTATACACCTGGCTGTATGACTTTTTTTTAAATCCAATCATCTGGATATATAGGTTGATCCAAATCTTGGTTATTGTAAATAATTGAAACAAAGACGGAAGTGCAGATATCCCTTTGATATACTGATTTCCTTTCTTTGGAGTACGTACCTAGTGGTGGGATTGCTGGATCATATGGCAGTTTGCTTTTAGTTTTTTTTGAAGAATTTCCATACAGTTACCCATATTGTCTATAGTAATTTACATTCCCACCAACAATATAGGAGGGTTCCCCCTTTTTTTCACATCCTTGCCAGCATTCATTATTACTTTTTGCATATAAAGCCATTTAACGAGAGTGAGCTGAATTTCAATATTGAGCTCATCCAAAAACATCCTCACACAAACAACCGGAATACAATTTAAGTGAGTGTCCAGTTGCCAGTCAGATTAACACATAAAATTTGCCATTACAAGATTAAATGTGAATTTTACAAGACTTAAAAGTTTAATTAGGGCAGTGCCTATGGCTCAGTGGGTAGGGTGCTGGCCCCATATACCAAGGGTGGTAGGTTTGAACCTGGCCCTAGACAGCTAAAACAGCAGTGGCGACTGCAACAAAAATAGCCGGCCATTGTGGCGGGCACCTGTAGCCCCAGCTACTCTGGAGGCTGAGGCAAGATAACTGCTTAAGCCCAAGAGTTGGAGGTTTCTGTGAGCTGTGATGCTACAGTACTCTACAGAGGGCAACAGAGTGAGACTCTGTCTCAAAAAAAAAAAAGTTTAATTACATATAGGAGATAATAAAGGAAAGGCATCAAAAATAACTCTCAAGTTTGAGTTTGAGCAACTGGCAAGCATGGTTTGCTGGGTTGAGGACACTTGAGGAGAAACAGGGGCAATAGAGAAGTGAGGGAATGGATGTGAAAGACTCAACCCACATTTTTTGTGATGTACCTACATACATTTCAAAGTTTGTATCACTATCTCAAGTTCTTCCCTCCTAAGTTGAAATAATATCTCTAAGTTAGAGAGTAGAGGAAATGTTTATTATTTATACATGCATATATAATGTAAAAAAATGAGTACGGGTGAGATTAGGTTTTGAGGAGAGCAGAAAATGGAACTTGACTGAACTTGACCTGGATAGGGCTTTGGTACTCCCCACTTAGCGTTATTTTTAGCTATAGTCTCAATGTTGTAAGTCAGATGTTGGGGAGTAGTAGGACGTCTTACTGTTTTGTCAGGGATGCGGAGGATCAGACCATATCTCTGGCCGTAGAATTGGTGTTTTCCTGGAAGACCACTTTTTTAATTTTTTTGAGATAAAGTTTCATTATGTCACCCTCAGTAAAACACTGTGGCGTCACAGCTCACAGCAACCTCCAACTCTTGGGCTTAAGGATTCTCTTGCCTCAGTCTCCCAAGTAGCTGGGACTACAGGGACACGACACAATGCCTGGCTATTTTTTTGGTTGCAGTTGTCATTGTCGTTTTAGCAGACGGGGGCCAGGCTTGAACAGACTACATTCTACTTTTAGTCATTTTAATGTGAGGTCAGGGATAGAGAAGGAAATGAAGACTTACAACATGTAGCTTAGTCCCAGAATGATGGCGCTCATTTTATATAAGTGAAGATGGCTAGTGGGGCACAGGTCTGGTCTCTCTTTAGTCAAACAAAGCTTTAGAACCCCTTGAATTATTTTGTATTGAGTTATTATTTTCATTAGCATCAAACACGTGTTATATAATAAGCGAATACATATGCATAATATTTATAAAGACTTAAAATCTAAATGCAAATATACACAGCACATCATAGAAGAAGAAAACAATTATCCACTTGCTCATAAAGTAAAGCAATAAATAGAAATGAATATTAGTGTTTGCTAACTTGAATGGGCAGGCCAAAAACATATGCTGTAGTTGTATCAAGAGGACTCAGGAAATCCAGTGGAAAATTCTACTCCAGAGACTTCTGCTCTATAATAGAAGAAAAACCCAAACAAAATTCGGAGTCCTCCAAATGGTGTATGATCAGCTTCCCAACTTGGCTGTCGTTACCAGCTTCCTACATACCTTCCTAGACACCTGTCTAACTAAACCATCTGGCAAGGCCCAGAGTGTTTCATTGCTAAAGATTTTTGACAAAGATGAATTTACCTCAGCGTGTACAGAGCTTGTTGGAAGGCAATCAATCTCTTAACCACACTTTGAAAGGACACTTTAGTTTGCGTGTATTTGTCTAGTGGCTGAGGTGTGCTGAACAAATGGCTGCTGATGGAGCCTGAGTAGTAATTATAATTATTGTATTCCTGCAGATGGCTTTGCCTCTTTTTATTTGTCCATCTGCCATTATGGAGCAATGTCAGAGACTCTTCACTAGTTTAAACTGTCATGAAAACTCTCATAAAAGATACATAATACAATTAGTATTTCTTCTTTTCTTACACTCAAAGACATTTTGTTTTGTTAGCTGTGAAAGGAACTGTGTGATGTAATTTATATACCAAAAAAATACATTATTCAGAGGTTAGGTTCCAAAATTAATAGAAGGGGACAAATCAAGAATAGTTAGAATTACTCTTAAAAAAAGGTATATTGGAAATGAACGTACTATATCAGTTCAATAGCCACTTTCCTTAGCTGAGCATCAAAAGTAGTTGGCTTTCGTTCGGGGGTCATGATATATGAAAAAACATCTTTAAATACCGTAACGACCCTCGGAAAGGCAGTTTGCTCAATATGCTGGGGTTCCTACAGAATCTTCATTTTCTTGATTTATATAAGAGAGGTTGTGTAAGTTACATGCATTTATGATACAATTCTGCCCTAGATTCTGTTCTATCCAGTCCAATTGGGTTAATCTATGAATTTTCTTTTAAGTGCAGATATGGACATAGTCTGGAGAAAACTTACAGTCAAGCAAGAAATGTTTAACATTTATAGATGTAATTTTGAGAAATGATATTAATTTACTTCAGGATACACTTTTAGGCTTTGGGACACTAAAAATATCTGGAAAAAAGCATCAATTGCTAATGATTCTTTTTTTTTTGATAGTTTACTTTTTTTTATTAAATCATAGCTGTGTACATTAATGCAATCATGGGGTACAATGTGCTGGTTATATACAATTTGAAATGTTTTCATCAAACTGGTTAACATAGCCTTCAGGCATTTTCTCAGTTACTGTGTTAAGACATTTATATTCTACACCTAGTAAATTTCACATGTATTCTTGTAAGATGCACCGTAGGTGTGGTCCCACCAATTACTTTCCCTCCACCAATCCTCATTTTTTAAGAGACCCTGAGATGGTGGGGAATAAGGTATTTTTCCATGGCTCATTCTTACTAAACTAGAATAAGTATATTTTAGACAAATGACAGTCATACTCAGGTCACTGAAATCAGCATTTTAATTTTATTCATTGTCACTGAGAAAATGTCATTTTCTTGAGCTTTATTAATGTCATAGGACTTTCAACTATGACTTTTAGTTTCCTTACATATTATATAGTGTCCAGTGAAAAGTCATATTAAATATTCACAAAATAAAATTAGTAATATTTATTTCTACTGTAGTCAGTCAAACAAATAGATGAAAGCAGCAATCAATATTTTGTTCTGTAGCTCATAACTCAATTTGATTCCTCAGAAGCACTGCAGTTCGAGCAGAGCTCTGGTCATTGATTACAGATTCACCCTAGCTTAACTTGATAAATGATTTTGCCCAAGCCTCCTATCTGAGAGGCCTGTTTGGACCTTGTCGATATAAAATTATTACTGCTCCGTTAGCCACTAATGTGAACACTATGTGATGATCTTTGGTTTGCATGTTACTATGTGTCACAATAACATTATCATGAAAGGCTATTGGCAAATCAGTTTATCTGACTTCGTGAAATTATGTGAACAACACATTTTGTATTTAACATGATGCATGCTTAGTATGTTATGAACAAATTTTTATTGAGTTATGAATGAATGATCTGAATGTAAGAAAGATGAATTTGTGATAGGTTAATATACTGGTGAACATATTATACAATACATTCTATTATTTTGGCAGCCTTTAGTGTAAAACCTAGAACACTAGAGGGATTATTTCTCTGGTGAGTACAGATCTTCTTTTGACATGAGCAGTCAGTTTCTCATGAACCAGTTCTGATGATAGGTTATGCACCCACACAATTGGCCAGAAATGGGTTATTCTCTGTGTGAGAACTATAACCTAGAAATAGGCTTTTGTATTATTTTTCCTACATGGGTCTTTTTGATGAATGGGGGAAGAGGGTTTACCTTGAATCTCCCACATTCATGTGTAGGCTCCATGCACACAGTCATTGCAGAGGGGGAGAGGGAGAGAACGTGAAAGACTGGCTCCTATTAATCATGATTAAGTATGGAAGTGACAGCGTGAGCTTGAGCGATACCCCATATCTTTTCTATTTTGAAATATTGTACCTTTTATGATATCATTCCATATTTGTAGAGCAATTATTTTCAAACTTTGCCGAGCATCAAAATCCCCTTTATGTAGAAGCACAGATTTCTGGGCCCCACACTCCCAGTTTCTGATGTAGTACGTCTGGGTTGGGGCCTGAGCATTTGGATTTCTAACAGGTTTGCAGGTGATGGATAGTCTGAAGCGTTCACCCCTTGAAAATCCACGGATATGGATAGTCATGGATACGAACATATGCTTTCTCAATGTTTGAGATGTGAGTCTGAAGGTTAAATGTATGCACATGTGTGTTATTGACAGCAGAGTTGATATTAGATTCTCATTCCTCTGTTCTTATCCTCGGGGCTGTATTTGCTACCCTTAGAATAGCATATCTGTAATGTTGGAAACAGTCTGCTCTCAAACATTTAGCTGGAATACTGAGGGGAAGGAAGGAATCTTTCTAATGAATGACCTGATCTGATGAATTGGAGATTACAAAACATGCAATTTTGGGTTTTCTTTCTTGCCGTTAAAGATCTTTGTGATGTCTCTATGATAGTTTTAATTTTCAGAAGGAGACCATTTTATGAAAATTGACTTTGTCTTTTATAGTCAAGCATTTTGCAATGCTCAAGGTTGTTACCTCAAGGTGATTTTTATAGGGAAGGTTGTAAGTTTAGTAGTGGAGATGGTTAAGGAAAAGGTGTTTAGATTGTCGGTAGCATTTTGTTCTTGTTGTGAGTGATTTGGGGTAACAAGTTTACTGTTATCATAAAAAATAAAATTAAATAATCATGTTAATAAACTGGAGTTGATCCTGTAATCATATTATACTGTGGTGGTGAATCGGCTCTGCTGTTTTTAAAGCTACCCAGATATAGAATACTTAGTAACAGGGGGTACCCTGGAATTATTTTTTTCCAAGTCTAGCCCAGATCAAATAGGTACTATATAAATATTTTCTAAACAAATATTTAGCTAGCTACAGCTCTGTAGCTTACCAGTTGTATTAGGGCAGTGGTCCCCAACGCTTTTGGCACCAGGGACTGGTTTCACAGAAACCAGCTGTGGGGCCAGATGGGGATAGGTAGGGAGGCAGAGCTCAGGTCTTGATGTCAGTGACAAGGATCAACTATTAACACAGATTAAACTCCCTTGATTGCCCACTACTCACCTCCTGCTGTATGACTCAGTTCTTGATATTTACAAAATAAAATTAGTAATATTTATTTCTGATTTCGTTGGTGAAAACAACAATCAATATTTTGTTCTGTTTTGTTCTGTAACAGGCCGCACGGTGGATACTTTTTGGCACCACTGATGGGTGGTGTCATGGAAGACAATTTTCCGTGGCTGGGTTGGGGGGTGGATGGTGGGATAGGAGTGGTAGCGCTGGAGGACCGCTCTGGGGCCTGGGGGGTTGGTAGTTACGCTGCAGTACCAGACGCTGCATGAGGGAGGGAGAGCTTTTTCTTAGTTATTTTAGCCTCTGTGCTTGGTTGATCAGAATGCATGATGCTCATACATTGATTTATAGGACCATTTCTTCATTACATATGGGCTGCACATCTTCCCAAAAGATGAGCCTTTCCAAATTGTATTTAATGGTCTGGATTTGGGGTTGGAACTAGACCGGAATACACACTGCTGACACTGCATCATCTCCATTTCTCTCTCTCTCATTCTCTTTAGAATAACAACAAACAACAACCATTTTATCTTGGTGGAACTGCTCACGTTTTATTAATGTGCCTTTTTAAGAAGAGCTATACAATTCTGACACAGTAGGTTGGAATATTGCTGGTAATACATCCTGTATATGGCCTCATCAGACCAATGCTCCTGTAACTCACAGCGCCTTTTCTTATTATTGAAAAATCTTTCCCTTCAGCCCAGGGAGTATTAAAATCCTAAGTAGGAAGGGATCGGTCCTGCCCTCTATTTTGGCTCACAAAGACATCCTTCAAAAATAACACTTGTAAATGTGGAAGCATAGAATATAGAAAGCCAAATATGTAATACTTCTCCCTTTATTTTGGAATGCAGTGTTTATTACTTTGTTAATTATGGAAAGAAGTATTTATCCACACCAGAGACCAACTTGGAATTTTAAAAAAGTGAAGCCATGGATAACTCGTCTCCCTCCCCGTGCACATAATAATCAGTTTTATAAATTAATGGGTAATGAGATTTTTATTCTTTTGTCTGTTTTCAGCATGCATGGGGTCTATTTTATCTCATTTTTACTGACATAATTTATTCCAGGTCTTGTCTTCATAATTTATTTTTCATTTATATCATTGAAAACTTTGTTATTTTAAATCCTTTCTTGCCCAAGACAGGGTAAGAAGGAATAAAGTCAAATTAAAAGATCTTTTTTATCCAACTAGTGTATATTTTCT
This sequence comes from Otolemur garnettii, assembly GCF_000181295.1. Classification (NCBI taxonomy): domain Eukaryota; kingdom Metazoa; phylum Chordata; class Mammalia; order Primates; family Galagidae; genus Otolemur; species Otolemur garnettii. The sequence continues at coordinate 18,163,722 of NW_003852403.1, forward strand.
AAAAAGGGCATATACTGCCCATAATAAATAGCTTACTACAATTCAGTTTTAATATGTGTATATAGGCTCTATTTAAGGATCCTTTTCCTTAGGAAAAATCCTATCTGTCACCCCATGGGGTCTCTTAAACCTGGCCGTTGGCTATTTCTTATTTACTCAGGAGAGTGTTGATCCATGAGATGTTGCACAAAAATTGAATTAGTTTTTAACTTTTGAAAAGGTGATATATGCCCCAAACATTCAGATTCTAGAAAATCTGGAAGATTTTTCTAGACCAATTCCCTCTTTGGCAACAGTCTGTGGAGCTCAGAGGTAGTCCCTTTCTCATAGGGGATGAAGGCTACCTGAGTTCACATTACTTTTCTATTTTATTGGCAGATATTGAGGCTAACAGTACATCGATAGTAGCACTTGCCTATTTTTTTTTTTAATGCCTAGCACCTGCTTGGCCCTCTGAACACTTGAGAATGAAAATCCTTATATTTTTCTACTTATTGGAACTTTCTTGTCCTGTGGCAATAGTTACTATGGACTACTCTATAATGTACTTTCTGTTCCAAGTATGGTATTGATACTTTAAACTAAAATAGTTTGTCTTATGGACGTTCTCTTATGGACATTGTCTTAGAGGAATGAATCTAAGAGTTAGGAATTTCTTTGATATATACAAGAGATACACTGGGGCTAACCATCTCTGGTTGCTAGTGCCTTACCTTGTACTGGATAATCTTCTGTCACCAGTTACAGGTTGACTTCCTCCATGCCCTACCAAGTTTCTCTATTCACATTTCACTCTTGTGTCCACCAACGAATGTCTGTCAAGAGCTTCTGTTTTTTCCCTGTACTTCTTGTAAATCTGATAATGAAAATTACCCACTCTGAGATGCTGTTAACAAGATTTCTCAAAATATCCACTGGTTGCTCAAAATTAATCTGCAATATGGATATGGTTTTAAACATAGCTTTATGGCAGAATTGACCAATTGAGACAGTCTGGACAAACTACAATTAGTTTAAGAAATTGAGAATAACCAGGCACCGTGGCTCACATCTATAATTCTAGCACTCTGGGAGGCTGAGGCAGGTGGATATCTGGAGCTCAGGAAGTCAAGAGCAGCCACAGCAAGAGCAAGACCTGGTCTCTAAAAAGAGCCAGGCATTGTGGCTGGCACCTGTAGTCCCAGCTACTTGGGAAGCTGAGGCAAGAAAATTGTTTGAGCCCAAGAATTTGACTTTGCTGTGAGCTATGATGCCCTGGCACTCTACCAAGGGTGACAAAGTAAGACTATGTCTCTCCCTCCAAAAAAATAAAAATAAAAATAAATAAAATGTAGTAAAGGAATTGAGGGCAAGGAAATAATTTGTGTAAGATTTGGAATCTTGCTCAGGCATTATCACTGGTATGATAAAATTAAAAGAGATACAATAATAATGGAGAAATTGAGAGAAATTCTTTCTGAAATATTTAAAATCCCAGTTGCTATTTGAAACCTAGCAACTTATGACTAACACAATAAGCGTGCTTTATTTATACCTCAATAGTACTGTAGCTTCATTTAAACTCCAATGGCACTGTATCGTGACTTGCCTCCCTCAACACCAGTTCTTTCTTTATATATTTGAATAACAACTAAGATGCATTCATCAGTTCTTTCTTTATACATTTGAATAATAACTAAAATGCCTAACTATAAAAGATTTATAAGTCATAAAACAGGATATCAGGTAAGGGCATCTCATCTCCCTCATCTCATCCCATCATGTTCATCAAGAAAGTGGGCAATAAATAGTATATAGTAGGTGAATTTTTTTTTCTTTTGTAACTCTCTTTGTCATGCATGACAGTTCCTTGATATCTTTTATTTTCTGGTTAGTCTTTTATATTATTATTATTTTCTGGATAGTGCTCTATTTTCTTTACTCCATTTAGGAAATTTTTTTTGGTTTTAGAGACTTTTCAAATGCTTTATAACTTCTTGTGAAGTGAGAGAATATTGATTTTTTTAAATGAAATCATAGCTGTGTACATTAATGCAATCACGGGGTACAGTGTGGTGTTTTCATACACATTTTGAAATACTCTCATCAAACTGGGCAACGTAGCCTTCATGTCATTTTCTCAATTGTTGAGTTAAGACATTCTTACTTTTAGAAAGATTCACTTGTACCCTTGTAGGATAAACCATAGAGGTGACCCCTCCAACCCATGACATGGAAGACAGGAATTAACATTTATTCAAGGTATTTTTTTCTCCCCTTAACTTACTTTGAACTTGAAAAGCCTGCATGTATGTTAAAGTCAATGTCACCTTGCTTCATAAAGAGGAACGTGTAGATGCCGTGTGGTCTGGATAAGACCGTTGCTTTCCATTGTAATATAGGATGATAAAAATATTTTATCAGACTAACTTGAACCATTCCCTTGATTCAGGGTAGAAATATAATATACAATGCAAGTTAAAAACATTGTTTTGTAGTAATTGCCTAACATTTAAAAACTGAAATGCAGTGGAAGCTCATTAAATTTAGTTAATCATTATGGACTCAGTTTTGAGCAAAAAAAGCAGATCTGACTTCTCTGTGTAAGTCAGTACAACCAATAGATCTTATGTGCTCTTTCATAATTGTAGACCTGACTTAGATATTTTGGTTTTTCCATAATAAATCTCTTTATTTAGAGCGAAGATGTGGAAATATTTTTATTTTTATAGATACTATTTAGTTCTTCTAAAATGCTCTGATTTGCATTCGGGATATAATTACTTCCTGCCTGCCTAGGAAAACCTGAGGGGGGAAATATTTGCAGTATTTTATAATCAAGAAACATTCACAAGTGCTCTTTAAAAATAAAAGTAAAAATGATGTACCCCATATCTAAAAGGATACGTTTATTCCCCTCAAGATGAACTAAATTAGCTGACACTTAAAAATCCCAGCATGGTTGATATAGACTACACCTGGTGATCTGCTAATGCATTCTCATTCACCCCTTATCTCTTGCTAACATTTTACTTAATCACACTGCCCAATAACCTACAGATACACTGAAAAATCTAGGAGGAAAAAGATCACACAATTGCCCCATCTCAAATATAATAGTCTCCAAATTGTGAACTTTATTTTTTACATAGACAGTTGCACACCTCTAGTAAAAATATACATTATGTTTGAGGTTCTAACAAAGGGCCACTGTTTGCTTAATTGCCCAAAGGTTGCCTTTCACTTTAAGTTTTTAGCATTATTAATAAATTTTTGGTTGCCTTTCACTATAAGTTTTTAGTATTATTAATAAATTTTTGTTTGTTTGGTTTTGGTTTTTTAAATCTTTGGGGGTGGTATGTTTCATGATCTAGAGAAAATTAATAGCTCCAGCAGTGTTTAAAGTCTAAGATACATTTTAAAATTGAGATTCTAAAAATCCATGAATTATGGAACTATATGTATAATATTCTGGATGGTCACATCTGAAATTTGCAGTTGGGCATAGACAGAGGGTAAAGAAGCTTGACAAAACCTTCTGAAAAACAAAAACTCTCATTCTCAGTCTTTCACATATGTCCCTCCCATCAATGGATTACTGATTGGTTATTTTATAAAGCTTCATTGGAGACACTTAATAAGTTATTCCTATTAATATTTGGCTTTAATTATATTGGCCTACATTCTTAGTCTCAGACTGCCTAGAAATCCTTTATTTTTCTCTGAAATTTGGAAAAACTAAGTTGTTTTTCAGATAAAAATGTTATGCTATGCTTCACATATTTTCCCCTTGTAGAGTAGATAAATGGTAGCAGAAAATGATGCCTTGGTTTTAAAAATATCATTATACATTCTTAGGGAAACATTTCTTATTCTTATCAATTTTAGTATATTACAGATTTATGATGACATATTTATGTAATTTGCATGGGCTAGGACTGAGAATGCTTAGTTCATGATAAGGGAGATACAGATTTCTAAGATCTGTTGGGGTAGGCTCCGAGTTTTCTTTTTCTCCTTTTTTTCCTTTCTTAATTGCCACTATGCCTTAGGAAAAATAGGGACTCAGAAAATATTTTTGAATGAGTGAATTCAAACTGAAATGATGCTACAGTTAAATTTTCCTAGTATGCACAATAATTAACCAGCGGTGAGAGGAGGATATAATATAATTCATGCTATTATTGAATGGTGTTATCTTTCTTATGAAAAGGAATTACTTTTAATTTTTCTAAAGCCTTGAAATCTTCAATTTGAGAAAATCAACACATAAAACGATTATAATATTGTAAAATCCTTTAGACTAAAGAAGAGGTAGGAAGAAGATGCCCTTGCGAGTTTCATTTCTACCTGAGAGGCATCTGGGAACTTCAGGGAATGAATGTTGGCCAGGAGTGTATAATGGGAAACGTTTAGAAAATCACCAATTAAGACACAAGATAATCCTAATGTGAGGCTTGGGGAACCACACCCTTTCCCCAGATTCAATAGAGCAAATCTCTGGTGTGTAAAAATTTTCAGCAAGATTTATTGGTTAACGTAATTACTCTCTTGCATTATTCTTTATTGCAACCTTTTTTGAGTATCCTTGTTTCTTGAAGTGCTGTTTACTGGACAGATGTCTTCTTAAATATACCCACTCTTGCCTCAAAGACAATAACTATTTCAGTAGCTCTTGGCATATTAGGAAAACTTGGGTAATTCTACCTACTTCACATTAATTTGCTCTTGTTGATTATTTGCTGTAATATGTTTAAAAATTGCTCTTGAATGGGTCAAGAAAAGCAGTCATTCACCCGTTTTGATTGCTATCAATATCTTCGAAGTCATCAGAAAGTGCTTCCCTGTCATTCACCACCATTCCAAGTCATTAATAAGTATATTGAACACCTGTGCTCGCTCTGATCCCTGAGGCATCTCATTATTAACCTAATTGCACAGCTTCATGATATTTCATTTAACCTTGATTTTACTACCAAACTTTTTTTCAAAACAAGACATTTCAAATAAATGGCAAAACGTTACCTTTTATCTCATGGTTGCCATGGCTTCATAATTGAATTTTCACATTAAAAAATTCTGAATAAAATACCACTAGGCCTTCATTTTTTTAAAAAGAGCTCAAAAAATAGTTATACACTTTTGTCTACCAGTTTTCTAAAGTTCTACTTGTTGGTGTATTCTATTTTTCATTGTTTGTGTTAATCAACTCTTTTCAATAAGCAAGGGCATGGGAAGTTGCTTCTATAAATGTAGTGTGCCATTTTGGATATAAGTTTTTTTTTTTTTTTTCTGTCTTTTTTGTGAGTTCTAGCTCCTTGATGCTACTTTATTGCTAAGTGGTCCCTCCATCAAACTGGAGCAGTAAAGGAAAAAGGAAATGGAACTCATGTTAGCTGGCATTGCTGATCATCAATAAGGTGTGACCAGTGAAGAATGAGGCTTGCACCTTCCATTTAAATCAAGATTATGGAGTATTGTTTTTTTTTCCTCGAAAGGATTCTGAAAATCACATGGTTAAATTTCCCCCATTTTTCAGATAAAGAAGCAGAAGCTCAAATAAGTGAATTGACATTGATGAAGTCAAACTGATAAGATCCAGGGCTCTGTCTTTTGCTCTATTGTTCAGTCCACTGCACCCTGGCTTGGGTTTTCATCATCACTGTTTCTTTCTACTGGTAAATAAATCATCTGTCTCAGTTATTGTGATTTGGAGATGAGTTCCATTGAGCTTCCAATTTAGAACATTATCTACATCTAATTTGTTTTTCTTTTGATCTCTAACTATGTCTTGAATATAGTAATTCTCAGTAAGTATTTTCGGATGCATGAATAAATCTAGAAACACACTAACAAACTCAAATAAATATACAGGTACTCATATGTATGCATAGACATGCGCGTGTATAAACACATTTAAATTCTGGCTACCTATAGCATTTTTTAGTTTTCACTTTATCTCTGACTCTGTATGTTAATAAGTCACATAAATAAGATAATAAGGCATATTATATAACTCACACACACACACACACACACACACACACACACACATACACACACTGATCTTTGAAAGTAGTTTCCCAAGGGTTAGGCTTTATGATCCTCAGATTTATTTGAACTAATTTTTCTAAATAAGACTGAGTTGTTCTATGATGTTGCCTCTTTGTTTCCTTTATATAAACTTTTTCTACTATCATTTGCTTTCAAATTCTCAAATTCAACCAAATTTGCTCATAGATATTTGAGGTATTTTGGAGAGTATGGGGAACAGTTTACATATGAAAAATCTTAGGGAAGGCAAGCCAAGGTCATTATTGATGTTGGTTCCCAGCCTCCTTTACTCCCAAGGGAGACATTACCACGGAAGCCTCTGTGTAACCTATTTGAAATATTTTTTATTTTATTTTCAACAGTAACATTTCAAAAGCATCAAAATGTTCTTCATTGCTATTGTAAGGTCACTACTCAAATCAAATGGTCAACATTCTAGCATGTGAATAAGTCAATCCTTTAGAAGAATTTTAAACACCTTTGAGATACATTATGTATTTCAGATTCATGATTCATCTGCTATGGGGAAACGTATTATTTCCTGGCACGTGTTCAAATGCTGTAATTTAAGACATTCATAGTAAATTATTATAGCACTGCAGCAAATGCGATTGATATGACCCCAGGAGTTATACCTAGGGAATAGTCGACTCATCTAATTGGATCTGGCTCATTGTTCTTTAACATGCTAGGGAAAAAGAAGAAATAAAAAAAAATAACTATTTAAGTGTTTTTTTGGTCAAATATCTATGAAGCATATGAATATTCTGACCAAGGATATAAGGTAAAGGAATAATATTCATGAGCGAGCAGAGGAGATTACATTTCTAAATTTCTCTGTTTATTCGAATTTGACCCAGATGTGTCAGACGAGATGTCAACAGCCTCTCCAACTTAGAATTCCTTTCTACTTCTAGGATCTGAAGACCATTTTTTGCTTCCCCCAGCTCTCCGTTAACTGTTTCCTATCATAGAATCCTTTAAAAGCACGCATGTAAATCTGTTACTGAAAAATAACATCCACAGCATACTTCTGGAATCTGTCTCTCTTTTTTATTTCCCTCAAGGTCATTTTCATGATCCCCTTAGTAATGTTAGATTAGTTGCTTCTAGGAGGCCTTTGGGTGAGAACACAGATAGTTTATGTTGACCTCAACTTGAAGTTAGTCAAATACAGACCTGAGTTAGCGCATACAGTGTTTAGGGACCAAAGTAACTGAACAGACATTGCCTGAGCCTGTGCTGTGGAGGTTGGGAGCTGACACCTGCAGAATGCTCTAAGACAGGCTATTATTAGGTTCTTAGATATATTATTCCCTTCCTGGGGTATCTAAATTGAAATTTTCCCACACTCAGATCTCTCCCTATGGTCTCCTTGATTGGGGTTGACCCAAAGCTGCTTTAGATTGCACATGACTAAGGCTTTAGACCCAAGCCAAGAGCCGGGATTTTTTAAAAAGAAGGCAATTGAATTATACTCTTAGGGCTTATTATTAGCAGACAAAAAGCATAGAAGGTGCTATCCTCTCCACAGTACCCTCCTCCACATACTCCCACACCCATACACCTTTGAGAACTGTCACCATGGTGATTTACTGGTAGAGTGTGCTACATTTTAACTATTTATTATCATAAAAAATTGAGGAACCATGGATTAAGATTTCTTAATGTAATTTTATGTACACGCTGATAGTTATGTGGGTATAGTTGTTGATATTATATACCTGTCTGGGCTACATTGGAAGAATTGTCTTGGGCCACACATTAAATACACAAGCACTAATCAAAGCTGGTGCACAAAACCATCATGCATAATTTTCATAATATCCACCATGACAAATAAGTAACTAAGTCCTCACCTTATAATCCTAATGATGCAGTGTCCTGTTCAGAGAGTTCTTTAAAATCATCAAGCACATCCTGAGTTTGCAATCACTAATATAGAAAATGTACATATCTAAGTAATAAAACATCTCTGGGGTTTTAAGAAATATTTTTTTATAAATGGAAAAGAAAAGCGAGCAACACAAAACTGGTAGGATATTTTCGCATTGTATTTGAGAAAATGATGCATCGATATCTGGATCGATGGAAGTAGTTGCAATTCTCAGTGAGTTCTGGAGGTGCTCATCAGACATATTGGTTCTAATTTTACTATTAATGTGCTTTCTCTGGGAAGAAAGGACCTCTAAAACTCCAATAAAGAGACATGATCAAATTTTTCTTTAATTTGAATGTCAGATTGCAGGTCTATGCATTCCATTTGAAGATTGGCAGGTAAATATTGATTTCAACCAAGAACGGAGTCACAGATGCACTAAAATATTTATTATCTTTTCAGAGATCCTGAAATCTATTTACAAATTCTTGTATCAAAGTGAAAAGCAAGGCTGCATGTTTATGGTTAGCCAACATACCGAAATGCATAAAAGTGTTTGCCTTAATTTGAGGTTGCCATCATTTCAATTTGGAATGCAGTTATGGTGTGAAACATTGTACTGATACGTTGGTTTTAACCTTGAAAATCCGTGTTTAACTCTTCAATGAGCTGTTAAATCCACCAGAAATGCTAAATCTATAAGCCAGTTTTCATTGTCAAGTTCTGACACAAAATTGGTTTTTGATACCACCAACAACCTGATAGCATGTTGCAAAATCATAAAATCTTTTCAACATTTGGCCGTCTTCTGAAAAGCAAATGATAAAGTAAAAGCATTAATACTCTTAAGGAATTCCTGGAACTGGTGATGATTCAAACTCTTCACACTTAGGAAATTCACAGTCTTGATGATGATTTGCATGACGTTATCCATTTTTAAAGCTTGGTGCATAAGTTTTCTTGATGTATGATGCAATGATACTTCACCAAAGGTGAGTTTTGGTTGGCAATTGTATTGTTTTCTATGAATTTTATAAGTCCCCCTCTCTTGCCTACCATCACCCGAGCACCATGGGTAATTGTGCCAGATATGTTGACAACGGACAAAGAAAATTGCTTTAACATATTTTTTACTGATTTGCTTCAGTTTCTTGATTTAGTTGCATCTTTTAATGGCAGTAAAGAAGCCAGTTCTTCAGTGACATCATATTCGTCATCAATACCTCAAATGGCAATGGCAAGCTGAGCCATGTCTGTAGCGTGAGCACTGTCATCCTTCACCAAAGCACAAAATTTAAAAATTAGCAGCTTTACTCTCCAAACTTTGATAGATTTTCTGATTTCTTCAGTTTTCTTGCCTATATAGTCTGGTGAGACAAACTGATTTTAGAACTATGCCCCTTTTAACAGGTCAAATTCCATCTACTGTGTTTTCCATATGGTGAGCTTAATAAATTCACCTTCAATAAATGGTTCTGATTTTTTGGCTATTAAATATGCTAACACCTAACTAGCTTTTACAATGGAATCTGTCTAAGTTGGAACTCCTTAATTTTTTTTTTTTGGTTGTTGAGAAGACAGCCTTTTGTCAATTCTACACAATCCTTCTAATACAATCCTTCATACCCATTGAATTTGGCAGCTTGTTTTTGCATATAATTTCTTTTCAAATCATAGTCTTTGAAAACTTGAACAAATTCCCTACCAGTTAAGCAGAATGCCTTACTATTTACCTTAACAAAAAAGTAGTCATCTATCCACTTTTCATTGAACAATCTTCCTTGATCCATAATTTTTCTTTTTGGGGGGGGGGCTCTGTTTTCCTCTGAGACAGTGTAGAAGCCATGTGGGGATTAATAAGATAAAAATACATTAGGGAGTAGATTTATTTTTGTTATGCAAATTAATTGACAAGAAAATAGACAGCAAGGGTGGGGCTCTTTCACATCTCTGCTGTTGACACAGGGTGAGGCAGATGGCTAACCGTAAATGCAGCAATTATATTGAAATGTTGAATGTGTGAGCCTCAGTATGGGAGGCTGACCTGAGGTGTGGAAGTACCCTTACTAATCAAATAAGAATGCTTACCTGACTTCTCATAACATTAAATGCCTAATGTTACAATGGTAGGTTGAAATATTATTGCTAATCTCTGCCTCACTGTGTTGCTACGAGCACATGTCCAACCTGATGGTGTCACTTCGACTTTCTGTGTTTGGAGGCTGCGCACTGCAGTGACACTGAAGCCATGTGTGTGTACAAATAGTGAGAGCATACATATATTTATTTTATGTGACTCCGCGACATGACTTGACTTGTCATCTACAAAGTTCATGCTCGAGAACCGTACAATCAAGTTCCACCAAAAAAAAAAAAATCTTGTCATGTGTTAAGTTTACAGTTTTGTGTTGGGCCACTTTTATGGCTATCCTGGGCCACATTCAGGCTGTGAGCCTTGGGTTGGACACCCCTGCTATATATTTCATGTACTATATTTGTTACACGGATACCAGTTCATTCTTAAATTTTTCAAAGAATGTTTATGAAATAGGAATTATAAAATAATTTGGAACAGAATTCAATATAATATTTGAGGTTTTCTTTTTCTTTTTCTTTTCTGATTTTAAGGTGTGATGGAATTCTAGGATGTTCAACTGATGATTAGATTTACTTACCAAGTGAGAACTATTCTATTTTAAATTTGTCTTTATTGCATGCTTCATACACGTGACAATTGTATTGCAGTCTAACCATGGAATACACGTGAAATGCTATGTGTGAATACGTTCATATATTGTTATAGATGAATATTATTATATTTTTCCTTTACATGGATTTTTAAATAGACTATAATGAAATTTGTTCACGATAAAATTTAGGATAAAATTAGAAAAACGCGTTCATTTTAAATTTCAATTTTGGGGACTTAGTTTCTATTTATTTCACAATATGGCACATCAACTCTATATTTTATGCTGATAATTTTGCTCACTTATTAACTCCAATCTTCTGAATATAAGTAGAAGGAAGCATTTGTTTAAATAGTGTCATGAAATCATGTTGAGAATATTTTTATATGGATAAACTTGAAGGTACTGAAAATAATATGACATTATTGCAAGTAAGAATCAAAAATGCTTTTAAAAAATGCTATCTCTAGTTTCGTTTCTTATTTAAACATTTTTCTTCTCAAATCATGTCAGACCTGATTATTACAAAAGACATATGAAGTAAGATTTACAAAATAGGACTAGAAAGAGGAAATAAAAACTATAAACAGGGAGAAAGCCAGGACAGCCAATGGGAAAGTTACTCTGGTTGTGATGTTATTGAGTGTCACCCAGTTCTGGATTCCTGAGCAGCGGTATAGAGAAGAACGTATGTGTTGGAGGACTTTAGTGTTCATTGGCGTTAAAGCATAACCATTTCCAATGGAGATTTTTTTCCTGGACCTAGTTCAGAAATACAGTGCTCACATGTTCTTGTAAAGAATGATATCCCATAATATGATGGATAGATGTAGTATTTCTCAACAGTGCTTTTGTATACATGTAGGAGCAGATCTTCAAAGGCTTTTCCTGATCTGGACCTGCCGCGCAAGTTGAGGGCAGAGTACAGAGTACATACAGTGCTGTGCAGCAAAATATAAAAATGGTTTAGAAAATACAAAATTGGTTACAAAGTTAACATTGGAAAGTCATGTGAAATGTTCCTTTTGATTCTAAAATTTAAAAAAAAAATTGAAAAATGAACGGTCTCTTTGCCTTGATTGTGAAGCCCAGGCATTCTTTCTCTCTGGAGTAGGAATCAGCCTCCATTATCTTTCTTAACCTGCTCTGTTTACCGCTTTTACCTCTATTTCAGAAAGAACGTAAACGCGACTAAATAAGTGAGGACAGGATTCACTCGTAGTGATTATGTAAATGCATTCTGCACCCACTTAAAATCCATCGTTCAGCCTCTAGTTACCTATATTGAAAGAAGGAATAAATTCTACCAGGGCTGAAGACAGAACACTGAAAGAAAAGCATCACAAGAGAACTAAGTATAAACATTTCAATTGCACCTAAAGCCAAAGGAATGTTAGAGTTAAGGAAAAATCTCAGAGAGAAGAAATTTTTTATGAAATCATATGATTTTAGGTCAGGCATGAAATAAGACAATTATAACATATCTGTGATATACTGAAAAGGGTGGAAAATGAAAGTGTATTGTCATCATTACCAGTTATAAATAAATCAGTTGTTCATTATTTCCATTGAAGGAACTAACTGACAACATCTATTCAATGTGTGAATAATTCAGTTAATAGCTTTTCATGCCTCATTTCTGACACTTTTTTGGGGAGGCTAAAAATACTGAAGTGATTGAAATACACTGTGCTGGAGTGACTTGTACATAATTTATTACTAGCTGGTACTCTTATATTCAGTGATGATTTTTTTTCCCCACCATAATGAAATCGCTTAAATCTTAGTGTTTCCGAGTTTGCTTTGGTAAAAAACTTACTATTTAGGAATTTCCTTATTAGTAAAGGTAAATACAAAGGATCCTTTTCTTTTCTTCTCTTTTTTTGAGACAGAGTCTCATTATGTCTCCCTGGGTAGAGTGCAGTGGCATCATAGCTCACAGCAACCTCCAACTCTTGGGCTTAAGCAATTCTCTTGCCTCAGCCTCCTGAGTAGCTGGGACTACAGGCTCCTGCCACAGTGACCGGCTATTTATTTATTTATTTTTGTAGTTGTCATTGTTGTTTAGCAGGCCCAGACCAGGTTCGAACCTGTTAGCTCTGGTGTATGCGGCTGGCCCCCTAACCACTGAACTACAGGCACCAAGCTTGTACTTTTCATGTGCTACTTTGTATTAGCATTGCTATCCTGGGGAGATTGATGTATCTGGGAAACCATGACTGTGGAGAGCGCTGGAATGTCTTACAGGGGATTTATTTAAGCCTACAATCCATTATGGTGACTCTGCACAAATATACCCCAATACATAACTTTCTTCCACATATTAGTTTGACAAAAAAAACTTGAAATATTTTAAATGTACTTTTTTGGCAATTCTCATTAACAAGCTTCATATTTTTCATAGAATACCACACATGCAGTCATGTAAAACCAAGTTCTTGATTATTCAAGGGCTTGCAGAAGTCCAAAAACTGAGCCACAGGCAAACAACTGCTTTTATGGAAAGTGTCAAAGAGTATTTTTAAAGGAGAAGTTTTGGGTCTTATTCAAATGCTGTTGACCTCTAGGATATTCAATTTATTAAAAAAAAAAAAAAGAAAGAAAAGACTTACTTTGGTCCAGGTATGATGGCTCATGCCTGTAATCCTAGCGCTCTGGGACACTGAGACATGTGGATTGCGTCAGCACAGGAGTTTGAGACCAGCTTAAACAAGAGCAAGGCCCCTGTCTCTACTAAAAATAGAAAAATTAGCCTCTTGTGGTGGGTAACTGTGGTTCCAGTACCCAAAGGCTGAGGCAAGAGGATCCATGGCTTGAGCCCAGGAGTTTGCAGTTGCTGTGAGCTATGATGCCACAGCACTCTAGCCTGGGACAACAGAGTGAGACTGTCTCAAAAAAAAAAAAAAAACTTATTTTGGAAATGAGGTTTAGTTATTGGAAATAGTACTGAATTAAATAGAACCTTATACTATTTTGTGAGCTAATATAACATTATAATATTGTATAAATGGATAACTCATATTGAAAAATAAATTAGGATAACATTTTTCTCTCTCAGTCCTATCATTATTGTCGTATCAGCACATACGTGTATCTAATATGTAACATGAAACGTAAGCAGAGAAGGAAAGGAGGAGGAGGGCATAAACATGGAGATGAAGAATAAAATAAGCGGAAGACTACGTTATTCTCCCTGTGGTTTATTTAGGGCCCAGAATCTAGCTGTTCCTGGTATACTCTCCCACCAAAGTCACCTGGGATGTGTCGATTGGAATGGAGAAATTTAATATATTTATTCCACAAGATTCAAAGGAATGACAAATTATTTAGGTCAAGACATACCTCCTTGGAACTACCTCCTTAGAAGTAGGATTATATTAAACTCTAATTTAATTTTTAGTCTATTTCTGCCCCCCTTTTCTTTTTTTCTTCTTTTTCTTGGTGTAACAAATGTTTTAAAGACAGGATTTGGGAGGGGTAATGAATATATAACAAATTTAATATACAATGAACAATTCGATGGCAATAATAAAATATAGCCATTCTCCTTGTGAACACTAGGTTGATCGGAGATTTTAATTTGGTAGGTGTGGTATAAACTTGAAAAGCGATGGTAAAGATCGTCCAAGGCTTGGATTTCAGCTAGCATTACGTCTGGGAACTTGGAATTTTCAACTGGTAGGTGGAGACCTGGCAGTGTTTCTCAAAGCCTTTGGGAGACTGTCCCATTGTCCAACTACTTGCCATTGTCTGCGCCCCCTTTTATTCCACTCAGGAATGTAAATATCAATGTTTTATACCAATCTTAACAGTTCCAAAGTCTCATCGAATAAAAGTACAGTAATTTTTTTTATAAACCAATTGGATTTTCCCACATTAGATTCTGCTGTCCCAATGGAAATGAACTATGAAACTTAAAGAAAAAAACTAAAGGTTGTTGTCATTTATAGTTACTAACAAATTATAGACTCTACATAGGTAGCATTCCAAAAATGACATTCAAAACACTCACGTTAAGTATGTTTAGAGATTTAATAGAATTAGTTGCAGTCTAATGAATTCAATTTTATAGGCTCATTTACTACCACACAGAAATGACCACACTGAAGATAACTTTCAAGAGTAAAAATGTATATCTAATTTATCTTTGAAAAATAATTGTTGGAATACAATATCTAGTCCATGTATTGTGGATTCTCATGGAGGTGTCTGCCACACTGCACGCTCTTCATAATCTTCTAGAGTATTTGAGAACATTAGTCACACCTCCCCTGACATTCATTAAAATAACATTATTCATATGAGCTTTCTTCATGTTAATAATGATTTCCTACGAAATTCTAAAATGAAAGTATGTTCGTTTTTCTAAGTGGGAAGATCAGAAACTATGCCTTAAACTAGTTACTGAAGTCACTAATACCGTTTTGGCTTCATTTATTAAATCTTCAAGGATGCACCATGTGATTTAATAAAAATTCACATTAAGCACCAAATAAATAATAGGATCATTTTGGAACAATTGTATTCTTATTAAAAAGATACGACTGAAAGGAAAAAAAAAAACATTTAAGGAAGTGAAGAGTTAATGATTCTGAGAAGCTTCCAAAACAGCTGTGCTTGGTGCTGTATCAGGGGAATTCACCACCTTACTTATTTTTTTCCACTTTTTGAATGATTCATTTGGTAGTAATGGAATGAAATGCAAAAGGCTGTACATACAACCTTATTCTCATTCGTTTTAGTATTAGTCTTATGCCTAGTAAGTGGTCAGAATTTAGATCATATAATCCAATATACCCTTGTGACACTTTTTCACATATTCCTAAGGTTAGAACTGCACTATAGGCTTTCTTGTTGACTGATGATTGATTGAGGAGGGTCCACTCATTAGCCAAGCTGGTCTCAAATTCCTGGCCTCAAGTGCTCCTCCTGCCTTGGCACTTCCAAGGTCTGGATTATAGGCATGAGTCAATGCACCCTCCTAGGCTTTTGACACATAGAGAGCATGTTTTCATGGGACATTTTCTAGACAAAACAAACTAAAAAACTTCTGACAGTCTATTTTATTTATTCACTTATTACTCTTCAGTTATTTACTAAAATTATACATTTTCTGTATTTATCATGGAATGGTTAAATTGATGTTTTTTATATGAGGATTAAATTTAGAAGATGATGGGAAGGGACAATTAAAAAATCTTTTTTTAACATATACATATCTATATATAAATAGGAAAAAAACTGACTGGCTATATGGGGAAAATATGAGACTCAGAAATTATTCGAGTCCTAGGTTCCAGAAGCTACTAACCATAGACAGCTAAAGTGCCTCTCCATTCCAATTAGGAGTTGGGGGTGGAACCTGTTCCTGAGCTTTGTGATGGGCAAATTTTAGAATCCAGAATCTCGAATAGCATTTACTCTGTGATCCCTTTTCTGATTTTCAACAAAAAATGATTATTTTCTTCTTTTCATCCTTTAGTTACATGTACAAACTTCATTTTTTAGTAAGATCATATTGAATAACAACTATTCTTTTTCAGCACTGGATTAGTGTCTCCTATCATGGTCCTTGGCATTTTGTAGTAAAAGCTGATTAAATAAATAAATGCTTATTTGATCAAATAGAATTAAAAGCCCCCAAAATATTGTGATATAATATAAAAGACAATTGCCACATAAAAGCCCCACTGACTATAGCATGAGTGAAAATCTGTAACTATCAAGTAAACAGCAGTAATTGCAAGCTAATGCTCCAAATTTTGAGTAAAATTTGGTGAAAAGAGAACATGTCTCACCTTTTTTTTTTTGCAGTTTTTAGCCAGAGCTGGGTTTTGAACCCACCACCTCTGCCATATGGGATGGGGCAGGTGCCCTACTTCTTTGAGCCACAGGCACCCACCTTTTAAAAAGTTGGAAAAGAACTAAAGTATCTTCTTATGCATCATTTTTTTAGATTAGAAACATATCTATTGGACTGTACTTATTAAAGGGCAACTTTCCTGATAGTTATCTATATTTTCAAGGCAGAAATAACTCTGATTATTATTACATGGTGGTGTGTTCATAAAAATAGCTCACTCTAGTGAAAACTAAGATTCTAAGCTGGTGTGATTTCTAGTCTAGGACTGGTCTGTGTTCCGTTATCTAAATGGTTTTGATAATTGTCTTTAAAAACATTCTACTTTACTTTATTTGTAAAATATAACAAAAAAATGATTGTGGTTTTAATCTTTGAAATAAAAATTCTGGTTTGCTTGAGCTCATGAGTTCGAGACCAGCCTGAGCAAAAGTCAGGCCCCCGTCTCTACTAAGATAAAAAAACTGAGGCAGGAAGATCGCTTGAGCCCAAGAGTTAGAGGTTGCTGTGCGCTATGATGCCATGGCACTCTACCCAGGGCAACAGCTTCAGACTCTGTCTTAAAAAACAAAAAATTCTGGTTGATATTCACGAATACAAACATAAAATCTGAAAAGTTTGGAAAAAGAAAAAGCCAATCTATTTATGTACCTTATTTTCACCTGATGCCCAACAGTAGTTTGAGAATATTATAATTATTAGTTCCTAAGAAGTTAATCTAATTCACATCATTATTTTAAATTAATGGGGTTGCATGGATCAGTCTTCAAAATGTTTTATGAACATTTTATTGAAATTTATAACATTTTCCACAAAGCATTAACACGATCCCATTCCCTGGAAGGAAAGATAAAGCACAACAGATAAAACAGGAAGGTAAAGAGAAAGAGAGTTTAAGAAAATGTAGGAAATGTTTATGCCCATCTAAAAAGGCGAAAAGATTTTGTGTCGCCAGAGTAAAATGTGGCTCTGAACTTTTAGGACGAAAACTGAGCCTGGTATTTCTCTTCCTGAGGAGCAGGATCTGACAAATACTATTGGAATAATAGATGTCCGTAATGGTTGATCTTCTCTGTCCTCTCATCTTGCCCAGCTAAATACCACTAATATTAAGTTCTATCTCACTTTCCACTTTTTCCCTGAGGTAGCCCCACCAACTCTACTAACTTTGATTTCATTTTCCCCTAACTGCTGTTTGCGCTTGCACACATTAAATTAGCTCTTGGAATTTACTTCTGTGAAATATGGATGCTCTCTGTGTGTGGTAGGACTGCAAGCCCTTTGGGGACAGAGACTATATCATATGCTCTTATGTCCCTCTCAGATACTCTTACCTTCCACTAGGCACATGTTAGGTATGTAATGAACATATCCATTATACTGATAAAATGTGTTCAGTTATGGCCTTAAAACAAGTAGAATTTTAAACATAAGAATGGGACTTTAAAGTGGACTTTAAATAAGCAGTTAGTAGGGGTTAATTTTTTATTTATTTATTTTTTTTGAGACAGAGCCTCAAGCTATCCCCCTGGGTAGAGTGCCATGGCATCACGCTCACAGCAACCTCCAACTCCTGGGCTCAAGCGAGTCTCCTGCCTCAGCCTCCCAAGTAGCTGGGACTATAGGCGCCTGCCACAACGCCCGGCCATTTTTTGGTTGCAGCCATCATTGTTGTTTGGTGGGCTGGGGCTGGGGATTCAAACCCGCCACCTTAGTGTATGTGGCTGGCGCCTTAGCTGCTTGAGCCACAGGCGCCAAGCCTGGGGTTAATTTTTTAGTATAACTATCACCTTTGTTTCAAGTCTTGCTCCACCATTTAGTAGTTACATGTTATGCAATTGCTTTGTGCATCATTTGTTGTTAAGGGGAAACAGTATTTTATAGGGTTATTGTTAATCCTATTAACTATATTACTGAAGACTAAATGAATTAATACATGTAAAATGCTTAGAAAAGTAATGTTCAGTAAGTGTTAGTTGTTATTTTGTCTTAAAGTGCTGGATATTAAGTTATTCTTCCTGGAAATAATTCAATAGACATACCTTTTGTTGGCAATTACAGAAATTGTCAGTTGTCTGAGGTCGGTCTTCAAAGTGCAATTATATGACAACAAAATCGGGTTTTCATTATAGAGAGTTATATTTATATTCTCAGTAGGAAGGGGGCATGTCCTTATCAGAAAATTATTTGAGATTATTAAGTTAAAACAAGTTGCCCCAAACCACATTTCTGTTTTTTATTGCATGAAGTATTTATCTGTTAGAAGACTCTTCTTTCAACCCCTCTGTGTAGTACCAAGCTCACACAGAGCCCCTAACTGGAATCAAAGGCAAATAAAAAGTCAGTAGAGCCAACAGCCCCAGCTTTATGTTATTCTTTTACATGATGAAGGATAGCAATGGTCAATGGTTCATCGTTACATACCCATGTGTAAAAGCCAACATTGGCTTAGGCGACTGAAGAGTGAGAAAAACTGGCAAGGAATTTTGAGGTATTTCTAATACACTCAACTTAAATTTCCATCAAATCCAAAGGTAAAAAAATATTGACATCCCAAGGATCTTAAATGTTTCTCCAGGTATCATGTAAGTTCAGAGATGTCCAGTCTCTTTTCCTAGACCTCTCTGGTGTAGGGATAGTCAGACTAGAGCTGGTCTGGGCTTCCAGGCTCTTGCCTAGGTAATAATTTCTTTATTTGATAAGTACATCAAAAAATAAGACCCAGAGGTAAGGAGCATTAGAATTGCTTAAGTCAATCTGCTAGAGGGGATGTCGGAATCTGTATTTCTGGCTCCCCACTGTGGTGAACATTCTATTCTGACAATTGCCTTTTTGCACAGCACAGCAACAGGGGTGTCCAATATCTCACTACATTTTTATCTGATTGTTTAGGGCAGTTTATTTATGGCTCTGTCACTGAAAGAAAAACTATCAGCATAAAACAGCAAGAACAGATTGAGCATATTTAAAATTATGATTCACTTAAAAAATCAGATTTTGACTAATTTTATGTGAATTAATATAATTATTCAAATGATAAAAGCAGCAATTCAGGGTTTAAAGTTTTGGATTATGTCAAATTTGGCCTTGAAAAGATGAGTTGGCATTTAATTTAAATATTTTCCCTTGACTTTTCGTTTTCTTTCTGGAGAAGGAGATAGTTCTTGAACTGATTTCTTTCTTCCTATTCTGTCATTTGGTTGAATTGATTCTGCCTATCAATCAATCTACCTACCTACCTACCCATCTGCCTATCTAATAGGTATCGCTATTGCAAACATCTCTTCTTGTATCCCCAATATCCACTTTGGCCTTGTGTTATTGTAAATTTTCATTAAAATTTAATTTAAAATTTCTTGCAAATTATGCAAAAATAAGTCACATGTCTCTCACCTCTTGATTTGAGTAATTTTTTTGTTTCCTTGGTTGTCCTACATCACATCTTCAACCTAGATACCAAGGACATCTTTGTTGTCCAGAATCGGAATTATTCTAGATATTTAAGATAAATATCTATGGTGACAGTGGTGCCAGGAGAAAATACAGTCTTATATTGAGGATCCTAGAATTTCTTTGCTGGATTCAGTAATGGTTGCAGATTTATAGCCTCATTGGTTTGTTTGTTTATCACAGTTACAGTAGTGGTCATCTTTAGTATGAAGTGTGATTGACAGTGTATATTACTGGCCTTTGAATGCTGCGTGTGCTACAAAAGCAAGGTATGGTTTACACGGATACCACATGTTCAGATAGTGTGATGGGATAAAATACTAATGGGATTTCCCAATGATTGGGGCTTGTGGAGCTGTGGGAGAAACAGGAGAAAAAACACAATAGTGTAATAAAAAGCTTCTGGAGACACTATTGAAATCAGGAGACTATGTAAGAATCGTTTGTGAATAACTGAGACTGAAGAAGACTTATCTGAAGATGTGAGTTGAAAAAGAAGTTTCAAAAAATAATTTTATTTGTCCATCTCCCTGTAATGAAAACAGTTGCATTAACCTAACAAGGAAATTATATTTACTTTTTATTTAAACTATATAACATGTTCTGAGTAGGACAAGAAGAGTCCGCACTGTCACAAACGTTGTCTTTCAGAGCCCATAGACCCCACCCCAGAACCCAAACCATTTGGGTAAGTCAAATACTGCGGTAGAGCATATTGCTGTACAAAATCCTTCCCAAGAAACTTTCTGCAACCCAAGCCAAGCCATTGCCAGTTTGTGACCGTACATTATTGGCATTTGTCTTAACGTCGTTGTTTGCACTTGGTAACTTTATCGACTATTTATCCATATAGATTTTGCTTCAGTTAACAGCTGCCTTCCCTTTTTGGCCACTCAAGGTTATCTTCTGGATATTTACTTATCGCATTTTGGTTTAATTTTAAAAGCTAAGATGATTGGAAATGAAAATATAGTATGAACATTTGGGGGTATTTACCTTTCAAAGGATTTTTTTCTTTCAAATGTTCACTGTTTTTAGGAAACCATGTACAAAACTTCAAGAAAGTAATGGCTATTTCTTTCCATTACGTGGCTGATTTGGACTTTGAAGGAAATCTTTGTAGCGGGAAATAATTTTCAAAATTTTTCCATTTGGAAATAGAAAGGAATGTTGTTTTTCTGCTGTCTCCACCCCCATTAAAATATATGTTAAGTATATTGATCATGAGCTTTTCTCATTTTTGGAAATGTGCTATGGGATCATAGGAGCCTATTAGTCTGACAAATCTGTATTTGAACCCTCAACGCTACTGTAGGAGACTTGGCAAGTTATTAAACTCCCATGTTGTTTATTTTCCTTTTTTGTAAAATGATGGTTATGCTTCCTACATGGTTTAGGAATGCGATGCGGAGGGAACAGAGTACCTGATATGTTACACATTAATTCCTGCCTCTCGCCCACCTCTAGCATTTCAGCTGTTATGTTACTCTCTGTGGGAACAACTAACAAGTAGCTAGTCCATTTGCTAAGACTGTGTTCACATATGCCTGTGGAAAGAGTTGATAGGGAGCGAAATCCGTAAACAACACAGTCTGTCAGAAAACAATAGGAGCATTTTATGTATAGTTGTCCTCTGTTTTGTATTTCTCCAGTCGAGAAAAACATTTGGCCAGGCTTAGAAAAGTAGATTCACATTGGTATAGGAAAGCACAAGAATTAATAATTTTAGATAGGAATAAAAAGCAACTCAATGACTTGGTAAAAGGAAATTCATTTAGGCAATATTTTCCAAAACTCAGCATGCATTAGAATTACCTGAGTAATGTGTTAGCAATGCATATTTTGGGATCCATCCCAGATATTCTGATTCGGTAAATCTAGAACTGACCCAAGAGAGCTGGAGTCATCTCGACCTCCTAGTAACTTTGAAGATATGATAGGTGGCAAAAATAAAACAAATAAATAGAAAAAATAAACTATCAACTTTATCCATTCGTGTTATCTTACTACTCTTTTTCACGTCTATCCAGATAAAGTCAGTAAGTAGACAAGACTGAAACTGATCACTCATATAGACCAACTCAAAATCTGGAGTCAGCCCTTCCTTTTATATATCTGAGGCAAAGACCGCCTCAGAGAACCTTCAAGGCCACACAAAACAAGTGTGCTGCGTTACACATTACAAGGTATACGGAAATTAATTTACAGAAGATAAATTAGCAGATAATGTTTCAGATTAGAAAACAAAGAATTTTAAGGATCCTTTATCACAAAGTCTCTTGATGCATTTGAAATAGTCTTTGATTTACACAAAACAAATTTTTACTCAGCTTTTCAGGACGACAAATAATCATATAAAACAAAATCTATAAATAAGAGAGAGGAGGAAGAAACTCCAGAGTTCTCTAAGTCCTATACAGCCGAGGCACTCTGCTGCTTTAAGATCAATGTCCTTCAGAAAAAGGTAAATAATCAACTGGATTTCCTAAATTAAACAGTGAAATATAAGCTGCCTCCTATCCCACAATGAAGTCACATGCAAGTCACAGGAGACCTTCAAGAATAACCCATCGCCAGTGTGTTTTAAATTTTCAAATGTTTCTTCCCCATTACAACTGATGGCAAAATGAAGCACAATTGTTGACTGTCCATCTAAACTGTATTTGTTGGCATATGAGGATTTTGAAAGCATTGATCTGGATTCTTTCCCCTTGGCACCTCTCTATTTAGGGCCAGCTATCGAGAGTTGAGAAAGTAATGGGAGGAAAGTTCTTTCTTACTTGCAAGACCAATTCCTCTGGACCTTGAGACATTTTATATTTTCTGATATTATTATACCATCACCTTGCATGATAAACTGTTAAGAACTATTTCAATATAAGATGTTATTATTTCTACTCTGGAGATTCCTTACCTTCTGCCCTGAGACCAAATATCTGCCAGTCCCATTACCTCTGGTTTCCCAGCCTTCCATCTACCCAGAACATCTGATTTTCCTTCTGACAGTTTACTAACAGTACATCAGGCGTATGTTTTCATGCTTTCAGTATCTTTACTTACTTTGAATGTTTAATTTGAAAGATGATATCTGTCTTCCAGTCAGGAACAGTCAAAACCAAATATATTTTAGTGGCTATATGTTAGAAAATATTTTTGCAAAAAGATTTTTCTATTTTTAAGCAATGTATGGAGTCAGAGCTGAGTTCAAATTAGGATTATGTCATTGGTCTTGAATGTTAAATTTGGGCAAGTTTTCTTTCCTTCTAAAAATATAATGTATACTAAAAATCTGTACAGTTTTGTGATTTTCTAGAACATTCAGCAAGGACTACGGAAAGAGACTTGGCAAAAATGAGTTGATCAGTAAAATATATTATTGGCATGTTAGCATTTGTTTTAACATCTGTGTTAGTCTATATAAATTATATTTTAGTTATGAGAAAATTAAGAAAAAAGTTCTCTGATAATTAAAAAAAATTATGATTCAGTAAATCTTGCCAAAAAAAAAAAAAAGGAAAAAAGGAAATAATTTTATACAAGTGTTCCCCATCAGCTCTAAACTTTTAACTTTAGACTATGCATCTCTTATAATTATGCAATCTCAATTTAGAAAGTCTTTGGTATCTCTCCTTGTGCTTCTAGATTTTATGTCTGCATCTTGGGGTCTACATTCCGCATCTTGGGAGGAATTGTTCTGCACATTTACAAATGATCTTGCGTGTGAAGAAATATGTGATTTGCCACATTTTTTGAACAGTTTTAATGTGAGAGTCCAGAGCAGCACACAGAAAGAGTTCATTCAGCCCACATATTATACAGATAGCGGAATGGAATTAGAGATTACGAAACCACTTGTCAAACACTTTTTCCTTTTATCTTATCCACTCTCTCAGGAAGTTATCTGGCATTGATCAGAGAGAGAAGGATTTTAGTATAGTCAAAAGACTAACAGCCTCAAAGTTTTGAGAATGGATCAACCATACCCGTTGTGTTCTGGGTGAGGGCTCAACTTCTTTGAGATTAATGTGTCTTCATAGGGTTGTTATGAAGACAAAATGAGATAATATGTGTAGAATGTGGTTTGTAAACCTTAAAACACTGCATAATTTTATTGTTGCTGTAGCTGCTGCTGTTGTAATCATGCTGGGTCAAACTTTTCATTTTTCAACTCAAAACACAAGTAAACATTTTAGCTGTTTAAATAGGAGATCAATAGACAGGAAGGGAGGTGGGGTGAATAGTTGGAGGAAATGGGAGATTATTGAATGTTGAAAAAGATAGGTTAGAAACACAAGTTTTATACATAAACGGATATAACTGGCAAATGTGTGATAAAGATTCCAGGCACAATCTTTTAAACAAGTTTTCACCACCCTCTACCCCAATCCGAATGTGGCAAAATAAAAATTAAGGAAACAAATAACCCAGTATCTTTTTTTTTTCTCATTAAAGTCTCTTTTGATTTAATTTCAAATCTCCAACTTCTTAGGTCATTTGTTTTTTGGGTAGCTTAGAGTCTTGGATGCACAGACCTATGGCTCCGAGGTAATTGCTATATTACCACTTTAGACGAACTTAAAATTTTTAGGAAAGAAAATGAGTTACTTCAGGAAATCAGCATATATTTGTAAGGTTACTGGAATCTTAAAATTTCCAAAAATCATTTATCAATTTGAAAGTGTCTGGTTTCAAAGAGGTTTAAAGCACTTACTTACACAAACTAATTCTCCCTTTTGTGTCTTTGCGAGGACAATTTCTAACGAGAAAAATTGCATTTTTGGTTTACATTTGGTTTACATCAAAAATAAAATTTTGCATTTGATTTTAGACCCACAAATTATAGATTTGAAGCCTACAATAAATTTGCTTACTGTGCAAAGTGAAATCTCAAGTAGAGGATTACGAATATTCATAGAATAATACAATGTAAATAAATTACAAATTGGAAAAATAAAGATTAAAATTAGACTTAAAAGGATAAAAGTTTTTGAATAGCAAATAATTTATGCAAAATATGTTACAAAATGTGGGATGCTAAATAGTTGGCACAAGTATTGTGTTTGATATTTATATTCATTTGAATTAGTAATAGAGTTTGCTTTTTTCAACATTTACATCTTTTTCCCTTTCTGACTTTCATATTTTGAACAAAAATTTGCCCTATAGTTTGGAAGTGGATTCTTCTTGAAGCTGCTTTTAAATTTGCTGCAATGAACTAGAATAAGACTAGACTTTTGTAGATATAATTTCTTTGGAAGAGATTAAAAACTTAAAAGTTTGACATTGCTTTTCACAATTCTTTTCCTCATTGTTTTTGACTGTGTTTGACCCACTAGATTGATAGATCCTTGATCTATTTTTTATGTCATGAATATAAAATAACTGTATAAAAAGCACTTCTCCTAGTGAAACAGTAATTGAAACTTGCAGTTTTATATTTTAAAAAAAGACCAAGAAGAATGCATGATTACCATAAAGTAACAGTATTTTCAAACAATAACCTACGTCAATCAAACAACAGAAACAATTTGATGATTACCCCTTCTGAAAAGTCAGATTTTCTTAATTTGATTTGTGTTAACGTTATAATACAATTGCATAATCAACATAGGAGCTGGGCTGGTGTCAAATTACACTGAGTTATTTCTCAGATAATTTGCAGGTGAATTCCACTATAGAGGGCAATATAAACAATTTAGAACATAGTGAGGATTTTGATAGTCTAATTGAATGATAAAGTTCTCCATCATGCTCCTATTTATTTTGAATGAGCTGTAGATGTTTAAAGTTCTCCCTCAGGAGAGAATCGATGTAGCACGCAATACCAAAAATCTCATCTATTTCCTTTGAAATGTTCCCCAAATATAATCTCACAGTTCTAAATGAAAACTTGTCTTAAGAGCCAGGCACATTTTGCATTGACTGGTGGTTATTTTTAGGTAAACCACTTTGGGTTAATTAGGAGAAAAAATGCTAATGTATAAATTATTATGCTCTAGCCTCCCACCTTGGCCTGCAAATAATGAGATGTAACAAAAGTTTTTCTTTGTCACTGGCAGCGGCACCTTTGAAGTGTATGGAAGTCTGTTGCTGTGGTTACGGCCTTTGTTTCCAGTGATGTTTTGTCCATGCTTCCCCCCACCTTTGACAATGGTTGCTCAAAAGAATGAAATAATGAGTCATTCATTCGGAAACACTTTGTTAAAATATCCCTCTTTATCATTACATTTCACTGCTTCGAAACTAGGCTGTAATTCAAGGCAACAGTTAAGTCTGAGAAGAACTGTTAAAAAAAAAAAACTTTGATTCCCATTTATAAGAAAAACCTGTCTGTGTAATTGAAGAATCTCTTACAAGTCTGAACAATTAAATCCTTTTTGGTTAATGTATTATTTCTGGAACAAGTAGATAAAATTCTACGCAGTAAGCATCATAAAAATCGTGCATGTTTTTTTTACAGCACAGAATTTTAGAGTCAAGGTCTCTGGGCACAAAAGCAGTAACAAAACAGTCCCTACAAAACTGAGTAACTCTGAAGAACACAAGAAATAATTTTTGTTAATTTGAAATTTTAGAAACTGAAATGCGTAAAGTTTGTAAAGGAAAGTGTAATTAAATTATGGTACTGTATAGACCAGTTGTTTCTATAATTGAAAATTTACAATATGAAAAATACATTAGCTCTGTACAGTTTTTACAGGTAGGTAGGATGAGTTTTGAAAAAAAGATTCTTTTTTTTTTTTCAGGGTCATACTCTGTTTAAGTCAAAAAAATACTGCACAACTTAGCTAATTACAAAGTGTAGACTTAAAACAATTCATGTCTTCTTTATTTCATGAATTAATCTTGGATTTTTGTTTATTGGAACAGGGAATTGGTTGTTTTGTCGTTAGCGTCCACAATGAATGCATCTTCCTCATGTTGTCCTTGAGGTTACAAACTTTGGCAGCAAACCTTGGCTACCAACGAGCTCAGTTAAGCGAGCTGCTGTTTATGGTCACTGATTCGGCCAGCTGTTGTGATTGTGCTCAGGTCCAGCTCAGTCTCCAGGTGTGTTTCCATCGTGTCTTCCTGTGCATTCGTTTCAAAGGACTTATGAGAGAGGAGTTCATGATGCACCCCACAGTAACTTATTGTGGGCTGGTCGTATGCCAGAAAGGTTGACACATTCATTGATAAAGGTATCTGAGGAAAGAAAAAAAAATGATATGAGAGAAGTCAGGTATAAAAAGATAGACAGCTGTGGAGCCTGTGACTTGACTAATTTCTCTGACTGCATCTGGGGCTCAGCTGTCCCAGGCTATCCTGCCAATGTCCCTTATTCTCATATAATGAACTCAATACAACAGTTTTAAACCTTGGGAGGAAGCTGCTTAAGTATTAACTAGAACCTTTGGATAAATAGCCACCTCACTGGTTCTGAAAATCATAAAATCTTTATTGGCCCACTCACAAAATTAGTTCTGTGTATCTTCACTGAATCCCCAACAATTAAAAAAAAGGAATTGCTTTCCCTCACTGGGAAAAACTGTGTTTTTAGAACTAAGAAAAGTATTCCAGTAGAACTTCCGTAATTGACCACCTCCCCACATTGCCCACTCCTGCAGTGGACCTAATGTTCAGAGACTGACATGCCCCACATGTAGGTATCAGGCTAGTACGCCAAATTCCTTATGTTGACCACGTCTGCATGTTGGACAGTTTCTTACAGTCTCTCGGGTGGTCCATTGCAGAGACTCTACTGTATTTGGTTAGGAAACAAAAGAACAGTGGTTCTCCCATGCTAGTATGCATACAAAGCACCTCACTTTCCTTTAACTTTCCATTTCCTTGCCCCGAAGTTTCTCCTTCAGCAGGTCTGGGGTAGGGCCTGGAATCTGCCTTTTTCACAAGTTCCCACATGATGCTGATTCTGTTAATCCACACGCCACACTTTGAGGACCATTACAAAAGAGGATTGTCTGGTCAAGCAATTATGGCTGTTGTCTTACCCGGTGACTTCTTAATAGTTATTGCACCATGCAGATTCCTTGAAATATTAATGTCTGTGGCTTGATCCATAGATCTAAAATTTAGAGCTTAGCGAACTCTCAGGAAAAATCTTTGGTTCCTGTGAAGGTGTGAAAGGCATCAAAGGATGATTCTAGTTTGAGGAAACCAGAGCTAGGGATGAGAGAGGGAGTGTCCCTTGTGAACAGAAAAAAAAGCAAGTTCCAAACACGTGAGGGAAAAAGCAAACATGAACATGGTGAGCAGAAGGGAGGCATACATGGTACAGAGAGAAGGCAGTCTGAGGTAGAATCAGATGCCCAAGTCTGGGGAGCAGTCCTTTATATTTTTCTTTTTTTTTTTTTTTTGAGACAGGAGCCTCAAGCTGTCCCCCTGGGTAGAGTGCTGTGGCATCACAGCTCACAGCAACCTCCAACTCCTGGCCTCAAGCGAGTTTCCTGCCTCAGCCTCCCAAGTAGCTGGGACCACAGGCGCCCACCACAATGCCCGGCTATTTTTTGGTTGCAGCCATCATTGTTTGGCAGGCCCAGGCTGGATTCGAACCCGCCACCTTGGGTGTACGTGGCTGGCGCCTTAGCCACTTGAGCCACAGGCCCAGAGCCATATTTTTCAATAAGATGAAAACTTGTCCTAAAAATAGGCAGATTTAGGGAACCTTCATCCCTGATCTCAGTTTAATATCCTAATTACTAATCCACACTGCTGAATTCCCTCGGATAAAAGCTTCTGCTATTCTTGTTTGGGAAATAGATAAAATATACTTCTGTTTTAGTACAGTAGACTACATTTTCTTCTGATCTCAGCTGAGACTAGAGCCCCAAACTAAGAAAAATAGAAAATCTTGGTTAACTCTTTTAGAAGTTGCGTCTTTACCATCTTCCCTCCCGTATTCTTGCTTTAGAATGCGTGCTCTTCGCCTCTTTTCCTTCCATTCTAACTTTTCTACTCACATTTATTTCTCCCTCAATGAAAATTGGTTGAGAAAACATTTCCTGGTTTCCTCTTCAATGGAAGCATTTATTTCTTTTGAGATTACTTATTACATGATTATGTCCATGTTAAGTATCTAGGACTTAGTCATCAGAGGCAGAAATATAATCAGGTCACCAAAATAAATACCTTAGTGGCCATTTCTATTTGTGTAGATTTTTAAAATTTGAAATAAGAGTTACGTGATGTATGAATAAAAGATATCATGCACTAAAAAATGGTCAGGGTGACTGAAAAGTCGTGAAGAAAATGCTTACTAATAAAATAGGATCCTGCCATTTAAACTAAACAATTCTGTTGTTGTAGATTAAATAGCCCAAATAACTAAAATATATTATTTTGTAAAAATAACTGTGTAGCAAGAGTAGGATTGAGGAATAAGAGAGAATAAGTATGGGACTGTTATTGTATACCTGAGTTTTACATTAGTGTCTGGGATATCAACACTTTGAAGTGTGTTGTGGGTCATATGTCTATAAAATTCTGTATACTTGTTCTTATTTGTTATGGAAATTTATGTCTCACAGATGCTGAGTCATTTCTAGCTTAGCCGGAATGAACTCTACTGCGAATAATTTGTAATTTCTATGGTGATGATCTTTGAAAAATGATAAACTATGATACATTTATACAAGATACAAATTTTATGAGCGTATACAATATCCTAGTTTTATTTAGTATCTAGAAGTTGCAGGTACTAGAGTGTAAGTCCTTAATTTGAAACTATTAATTAAATAGCTATCTCTGATTATCCATTTCAAAATTCTACATATTTTCTTATTGTTGGACATATCTTATTTTGAAATAGCTTATCCCATGATTATACTGTTTCAGTGTAAAGGCTGATTTTTTTTTGGCATTTAAATACATCTAAAATTTGGATGGTAACAAGCACCCACTTACATAAGCAATGTGGATGTTTAACATGTATTTTTTTTCCTGCAATTTCCGTCTTAGGTTTGATGATCTTACTGTCCAAAAAGTAACATAGGTAAGACGTATCGGCAAGTAGAATTTAACAACTAACCATTTCTGAATGCAACATCAGAGTAGATTTCTTCCAGTTGACTTAAATGATTTGGAAATTCTAAGGGATTAGCAATGGACATATACACATGTGTATATATAGTAGTTCATATATTTAACACACATAAACACACAATTCATACATATATATGTTTATAGACACATACATGTATAGTCTTCTAGCAAATTATTTATGATTTCAAAGTCATTTAAATCAGTTATAGAAAATAGATGTTTTGGTGATACGTCATTTTGGGACCATGTAAAAATATTTGGTTAAATTTAAATAATTTCCTTTCCAATTTTTTATTCCTAAGTATTTTATGCAGATGTGCTGAAACGCATGTTTATATTCTTTAGTGGCTAATATGATGGATACAAATTATTGAAGCTTTATGATATGTAGTATCTGAGGCGCTATGCTCAACAATATGTAGAACCTAAATATTACTGGATGTACTAAGTGATTTAGGCATAAAATACGGTCAGTAATTTTCCTTTTAAACATATATTGTTCCTACCAATTACTATAGATGGTAATTCACTCAGTATTTTCTTTAAATATGATTCCTATCATATATTTTAAAATATGTGATATAAAATAAATCTTACTTACATTTAAAAGGTGTTTTACCACTTCTTAGTCTTTTATCTTAAGGTCAAGTGTAAATTTTTTTCCTTTTTTTTTTATTATTATTACATTAATGCAAACATGGGGTACAGTGTAGTGTTTTCATATACATTTTGAAATACTTTCATCAAGCTGGTTCACATAAATTTCATGTCATTTGCTTAGTCATTGTGTCAAAACATTTACATTCTAGTTCTAGAAAAGATCACTTGTACCCTTGTTAGACAGAAATATAGGTGATCTTTCCGGTCAAGTGTAAATTTAAAAGCTCCAGTTCCCTCTGTTGAGAAGGAAACACTCAATAAAAGATTATTCTCTTAGGAAACACTTATGGCATTAGGAGATCCATGTAGTCCAGACATTGTGTATAATTTTTAAGCACTGTATTTTGTTTTTACCACATTCATATACAAAATACAATGAATCCTAAATACAGTAGAAGTAAACATAAATATAATATTTATTATCTACATTTGTATGGGGGGGGGTATTTTTGCCTCTAATTATCTTCAAGGAGAAAAGTACTTTTTTGTAAAAGCAATTCATCCTCATGAAAGGTATTACATATATTGTTTGTAGTAGCTCTCCTTTGCCGTATCAGCATAGGTATTGAGCACCTCCTCACTGTGGGCACTGGATTCTTCCATAAGTTATAATATTTCAAGTAGGAGTCACATGTAAGGTGTCCAGGCATTTACTCCTTACGTAGCGATACACCACTGGCTGCCTGATGTCATGATAGAGCCTGAAGGAGATGCCTTTGGGAACGTGACAAATGCAATTCACTAGAGGGCTGTAATTTGAAAAAGGAGTATGAATAGGAGGAAATCTATTCGTGTTTCAAATAAATTATCTCAAATATTAGACTATTAAAATCTGCACATGGTGCTTTTCACAGCAGGGAGTACAGTTGATCAGAAGTCTGGGGAATGCGTAAATGAGGTCAGCGGCTTTTCTTAGGGCTCTAGTTTTGTTGGAAGGGTATGGCGTTGGCACCACAAAGTGGCTGGCGGCTGGGCAGTAAAGCAGAGGCTGCTAGCTGGCGTCAAACACTTGGGCTCAGATTCAATCTACGTAAAGGTCTTCCTGTCACTGAGCCACAGGAAATGGAGCAGCCTCTTCTCCTTTTTCACGTGCTCAGCAAGTGGCTGTATGTCTTTTTCCTTTTCTCTGTCCAGACTAATTTGTATTCTCTCTCTCCTCCTCACTCCATTTTCCCCTGATTTCTGAGAACGTGCTTTCCCCTGTGGCAGGGTGTTCAAGGGTACTTGTCCCAGTTTGTGTTGACTGTTCCATTTTGGACAACAAATCACTTTGCTAATCTATCTGGAGATGACCCAAACGTGTTATTCATAAAAAGAAAATAAACAGCGATTTTAGCCGCCTGCATAGATAGTTGTAATGGCTCCAGAAACCACACCTACGGTGCATCTTACAAGGGGACATGTGAAATTTACTAGGTGTACAATATACATGTCTTCACACAATAACCGAGAAAATGCCGTGAAGGCTTTGTTGACCAGTTTGATGAAAGCATTTCAGATTGTGTGTAAAACCAGCACATCGTACCCAATGATTGCATTAATGTACACCGCTATGATTTAATAAAAAAGAAAAAAAAGAAGCAGAATACACGACAAAAAAAAAAAAAATAAATCTAATGAGGAATCTTCTTCCTCAGGCCTTTTGTCACCAGGCTCTGTAATGCCCATTGTCTTCCTGTCGTAAGTACCCATCTTTCTTTCAGTGTTATTTTAACCTAATAGACTCCTGTTTATAATTCCTTATGGTTTCCTTGAATCCTTTAAATTATTGTTTCGTTTTTCAGGTGAGGTTAATTGTTCTTAAGGTGTAGATTGTACAGATTTAGGGATATGAAAATGAAAGAGAGAGAGAGAGAGAGGTTAGTCTGGAAAGAGAAAAGGAAAAAGACAGCCAGTCATTTGATGGGTGCGATCATGTCGAGTCTGGAAATTGTTACGTGCTCTGCTAATGATGACGGGTCGTAGCTGACCCATTGTTTAGAAAGTTCTCCTTAGGGAAAATTTCAATTGTGCTAAACTAGGACTGTCTTGACATCAATGATATTTGTCTCAGCAGTCATTTTCCTGTGACTATCTCATAAATGTACCTTTCACATAAAGAGCATGAATGTAGATGAATAAAAATAACTAATTACTAATGATCTGTTCCCCATTGATATATAACATCTGAGCTTGTGATTATAAAGGGTAAGATTAGCTCTCTAAAGGTTCTAATTTGTGATTAAGTAAAAATAATTATTTTAAGCATAATCATTCACTATATAAATAATATCTATCTGTGTTTGTATGAATAAATACAAATATGCATATGTATTTCTCGTCTTCCAGTTAACTGGCTGGAAGTCGCTCAAACATCTCTTCTGTTTGGGTAGCAAAGATTATTTGAAGTAGAAAACACACTGAAGAATAGAAAATAATAGTCCCTGTTTGAAAGAGAATAACAAAGGCTTTTTATCCCTCCCTCGAGTTCCCGCTCCAGTCTGCTCGTTACGTGTTATTTCTGAGTAGTATTTTTTAGTAAGTATACATATTTCTACTGATTACCTTTGAGAGAACACCCATGCTGATCTCGTATATCACAGGGGAAATCTTCCATTTTAATAAGGACAAATGTCACCTAGCAAGCATTCTGCCTCTCTAGGTTGTTGAAAGGGTCATACATAAGGGGTTTTGTCACTGTTATTTTTTTAATCGTCTGTATATAGTGAAAGAAACAAAACTGAAGGAACTCATTTTTCTGAGATGTAGCCCTTACTCACCATCAAGACAGAGTTCTCCCTTTTATATTGGAATCCAGTGGCCTATTATCTTAATTTTATTTTTCATACACTAAATTTAATAAGTTTTTAGTTGAGTTTACTTCTACTCAATAACATATAAAACAAGAAACATGTCTTACAGTCTTTTCCCAATTAATGAAATGTCTTTAATTTGCTTCTAAATTTGTCTCAAACTGAGTTCCTCCTCCCTGAATCCAAACTGGCTCTTCTTCCTGCAGTCCCTCTTGGGTCCTGGCGGTACTTAACCGGGTCGTCAGCTGCTAATCTACTTTGACTCTTCCCAGTCTCTGTGTGCCAAATGTCCCATAATTTGGCAGTTACTTTCTTGATATCACTGACAAGCACCCACTTCTCTCTCATCTCTTTTGCCACTATCTTGGCTCAAAGTATTTTTACTTTGCTTACCTTAGTGATTGCAACTGGTCTCAGTTGAGTTGCCAATAAAATTAGACATTTGTAAGTTCAATTCTGGAGAAGATTACCTATTATTTTATTTAACTAAATGTAAGCAACATGTAAAAAATAGCAAACGCTTGCTTTTTATTTTACTTTTTTGGTCACGTCTGAAGCATTACTCTTTGGAAAGAAGCGGGATTTGAAATACACCTTATTCAGGAAAATTAGCTTCCTTAAGTACATTATTTTATGTATACATATAGATATGTGTGCGTATGTGTGTGTGTCTGTAGCATACCACTGCCTGTAACATTTTCAGTTTCCTTTAAGAAGCATTTTAATTCTTAAAAAGATACAACTTGCTGATTCCATACAAAATGAAGAATTATTTTTCCAAATCTTGAAAGTATGATGTAAGGCAATTCTAGCAATAAAAAACAAGGCCAGGGGCATAAGCCTACCAGACTCTAGGCTGTACTACAAGGCTATAGTGATAAAACAGCATGGTTTTGGCACAAAAATAGAGACATAGTCATCTAGAATCCAATAGACAATCATGAGATGAAACTAAAATCTTACAGCCACCCGATTTTTGATAAACCAAACAAGAACAGTCACTGGGGGAAAGAATCCCTATTCAATAAATGGTGCTGGGAGAACCGGATAACTATGTGTAAAAGACTGAAACTGGACCCGCACCTTTCTCTACTCACTAAAATTGATTCAAGATGAATAAAAGATTTTATTGACCTTTATGAATCAATGAAAATCCTTGAAGAAAATGTGGGGAAGACACTTGAAGATATCAGCCTGGGGAAAGATTTTGTGAAGACTTCCATGGCCATTGCAACAACAGCAAAAATAAACAAATGGGACTTGATTAAAATGAAAAGCTTCTGTACAGCTAAGGAGACAACAACCAAAGCAAATAGATAACCATCAGAATGGGAAAAGATATTTGCATATTATGAATTGGACAAAAGCTTGATAACTAGAATAGACTCAAATTAAGCAACAACAAAAAAAAGTCAACAATCCCCTAAATGGGCAAGTGAGATGAATAGAACCTTCTCTAAAGAAGAAAGATGAATGGCGAATGAACATATGAAAAAATGCTCATCACCCCAAATTATCAGAGAAATGCAAATCAAAACCATCTTGAGATATCACCTAACCCCAGTGAGAATCGCCCACATCACAAAGACTCAAAGCTAAAGATGCTGGCATGGTTGTGGAGAGGAAAGGGAACACTTTCACACTGTTGGTGGGACTGTAAACTAATACAGCCGTTTGGGGAGAAAGTATGGAGAACCTTCAAAGAACTCAAACTAGACTTCCCATTTGATCCTGTAATCCCATTACTAGGCATTTACCTGGAAGAAAATAAAAATCATTTTACTATAAGGACATTTGCACTAGACTTTTTATTGCAGTTCAATTTACAATTGCCAAATTGTGGAAACAAACTAAATGCCCACCAATACAGGAATAAATTAACAAGCTGTGGTGTATGTATATCATAGAATACTATTTAGCCACTAAAAAGGATGGTGGCTTTACATCTTTTGTATTAATTTGCATGGAATTAGTAAAGCATCTTCTTAGTAAAGCATCACAAGAATGGAGAAGCAAGAATCCAATGTACTCAATTCTGATATAAGGACAATTGATGCCAGTACATGGTGGGGCAATGAAGATAGGGAAGGGAGTGAGAGAAGGAGGGAGGGGCCAGTGGGACCACAGTGTGTGTAACACACCTTTTAGGGGTAGGACACTATTAATAGAGGGACTTTACCCAGCAAATGCAAGCAGTATAAACTAGCTCATTGTACCGTCAATGATTCCCCAACAAAAAAAAAAAAAAAAGAATACAATTTGCTGATGACTTTATTCTTGTTCATTTTGATGCTTCTTGTTTCATTTATGCAAACTTATTTTCATGACTAACCTTGGGTTTTGCTTGGGCATGTGCAATTTGCTGTGTGTTTAGGGATTGGTTAGTAGCATTTGTTTCAGTCTTACCAAACATGATTTTTTATATACAGGCTCTGTTTTTACTCACAGTCACAATAGAAAACTGCCTCTTTGATATTAATTGACTAATATTAAGAAACCCTTGATTGAAAATGATTTTCCTACTGGGTTAATTCCCAACATGAAAATTTTTATCACAAATCAATATTTTAGTTTCTAACTGTTGAGGCAGTTAAAATGTCTAAGTGCTAATTTGAGTTCTTCGAGGATTCTCCATACTTCTTTCTAAAGAGGCTATGTTAATCTACTGAGAAGAAAAAAAAATCATTTTATCATAAGGATATTTGCACTACATTGTTTATCACAGCTTAATTTACAATTGCCAACATGTGGAAACAACACAAATGCCCATCTACTCAGGAATGGATAAACAAATTGTAGTACATGCACACCATGGAATACTCTTCAGTCACAAAAGAGATGGTGACTTCATATCCTTTGTCATATCCCGGATGGAGTTGAAACACATTCTTCTTAGTAAAGTATCACAAGAATGGAAAAGCAAGAATCCAATGTACTCAATACTAATATGAAGCCAGTAGACGATATCTAATGCATGCTCACATAGGAAAAAAACTCATTTCAATTCAAATTTGAAGGAGGAGTAATGAAGGAGCAGAAGAAAGGAAGAGGGGTGGGTGCTCCCACTGAAAGGGCACAGTGTCAGGGGGTTTGGCACACCTTTTGAGTACCAGATGTAACCACAAGAGGGATTCTACCTAACAAAATCAAATATTTTGAACTGGTTATTTGAACTCTCACATTAACCTGAAATAAAAAATAAGTAAATAAATAAAAGTTCTATTAAATACCTAATTCAGTAATTAAAAAAAATATATATTACATATTAAAAATAATATGCTATATGAAGAGAAAGTGTAAGCAATTATCCCACTGTAACTTGGGTCCTTAACAGACCATCAAAGTCTGCTTAGATGTTACTGCAGGTCCTGCTTTAATTTCTTTAGGATTTCTACAGTTGTTTCTCTACCCACCTGGAGCAGCTGTGGACCTTTGATCTCTCTCGGTGGACACATCTATTTGGATATATCTCTAACGTCTTTATTATCACCACTATCTTCTTTATCATCGTTGCTATCATTCATTGAGTGTTTACTGTGTGCTTGGGACCATGCTAATGTTGAACTCAGTTATCCATTGTACACCTTCTAAGACTGCTGACAGTTGAGAAAACTAAGACTTAGTTTAAAGCCACTCCCCTGGTGAGTTGTAGAAGTGATTGCTTGACTTCTTAACCATTATATTTTACTGCCCGTTTATTAATCTATCTAATTCACACTGGTCTTAACGCCTGGTGAGGTGAACATAGTATGACGTATCTGATACTATTTAAACACAAATTTTCAACCTTTGGGCCTTATTTTCAGGAGTGTGAATGCTGGGATTTCCTATGCTCTGCTGCAGTCTTATGATGCTGCTTTGCACATTGGATCTTCAGGAAAGAAACACGTAATTTATCAGGGATTAATGACGTGGGTAGATGGTGACAGCTCATAATCAGTATTCTCTGCTTCTTACTGAACTCATATTGGCCAGTACACAATATAAGGAAAAGAGTCCAATCTGGAGAACATTCGGAACTGAAATAGGAATGTTAAATATACTACAGGACAGACATATAGGTAAGATTTTTCAGGGAGACTGTTGGGGATTTTAAAGTTAAATTTTCTGTGTTGACTTGAAAATTGGTAGACCTTTTCCAATTAAATGATATTAGCTTTTCCTTTTAACAAAATACCCCCAAAGTTAGAAACTTCAATTAATCCGTAGTTTGATTATTTTGATTCATATTAAACTACACTTGACCACTTTTGGTATGTAAAACATTTCTGGTTAAGTGACACAAGATAATTAGACTAGGGAAATGGAGAGCAAACATGAAGAAGACACCATTTCTGCTCTCTGTCAAAATCAGAGGCCAGTGAAGGAGATGGACTCATAATGCCAGGGAGTAAAGGAAGGCAATGGAGCAGCCTGGGAGACAAGATGTCGTCCTGTTGTGTGTATAAGGATGTTTATATTGTCCTCTGATTGATTCCACTAATTACATCACTCAGCCTTTGAGGGTGCAAAGTAAAGTAGCCATCTTTTTTGTATGAAAATAATGTTATTTTTCAGATTTATTGGGGAAAGTGAACATTGCTGGGAAGTGATTCAATATTTACTTTTATGGACTCTCCCCCAGAGATAATATATTTTACTTCAAACTGATTTATTTGTTCAGAGAGCCCTCTATCCCCTGCAACTCGTTAGCATTACAATGGTTAATTGGCATGAGTAGAACAGACTTTTGGCCATTAATTTTAATTATCTCGATTTTTATTTGGAAATAATAAATTATTTCCAAAAAACCTTTTCAGGAAGCACTTAATTAAGAGCTTGTATTTATATTGTCTATCTTTTAACTTTAAACAACCTAACTTTTTAATATAAAAATTGTATTTAACATTCTTAAATATAAATAATTTTGATATTTTCTTAGTAGTTAAATCGCCAACTAAGATAACAGTTCCTATCCAGAGGTCACAAGCACAATCCTCCCTCTTCAGTATCTGCAGGGATTTTTTCCAAGACCCCAGATACCAAAATAGCTACTCAAGTCTCCTATATCAAAGCATAGTATTTGCATTTAACCTGTGCTTATCCTTCCTTATACTTTAAATCATCTCTAAGTTACTTATTATATGTAAAATGATGTATATATTATCTCAGCAGTTGTTATACTGTACCATTTTTTATTTGTGTTATTTTTAATTGTATTATTATTATGATTATTATCTTCTTTGTGAATATTTCAACTCACAGTTGGTTGAATCTGTGGATATAGAACCCATAGATATGGAGGCTTATTGGATAGGGTAATGAGGCAGGAACTTAGTACAAATTTAAAATTTTTAAATTATCTATAACTTAAGAATAATGTAATGGAAAACATTATTTGCTGGAGCGTAAAAATTCTCCTAGTCCTTTTTGGAAACTAGCTCTCCGCCTATAGTGACCCCCTACAGACTAAAATCATAAAGTGAAAAAAAGTTGAGTTATATTTGAAGGGTCACAGTTCTTATACAAAAATTCAGAATAAGAAAACACTTCTCAATTTTAGTAGCTTTATGTGTGTCTTGCAAATTTGTATTTTAATAGTGCCCCTAGACCATGTAAGTAATGAGGAAAATCTTTTACAATGAAGGTCCCTTTGTCTTTGGAGTTGAAAAAAGCCCAAATATGTAAATAATGTAGATGCTTTGGAATATATTTTGAAAACATTTTGTTTCTATTAAAATATTATAGTTTTGCAATAAGAAATACATGGGAATCGGCTATATGCGTTGTTTTCATACATTCAGATGCTAGTTTCTGTAAAACCAAACAGAAATATTCATTTTTTAATATATGCATTTATTCTTTCCATGAGGATTTTCTAAATGCCCTTTTTGAGCCTAGGGGCTAGATGCTGGGGATGTACCAAGTCATTGTCCTCAAGACTTCTAGATGGAACATGCTTACCAAGTGGAAGAGAGAGGACTCCATATAGGAAAGGGATTTCTCATCTCCCCAGTCAGCATCTCTCAATTTTTCACTCATTCACTCAGTCACCCATCCACTCGCTCTTATTCTTGCTCTCTCTCTTGATCAAGCTTTTTTCTCTGTATTTGTATATATTAATGTATTTTATCTCGTATGAGACCATAACCTTCTTGAGCACAAGAATCTATAACCACATTTCTCCATGCTTTAGATGGTCTCACATGGTTCTCTACACTTAGTAAGGGCTATGTGTGTATTTATTGAATAAATGAATATTTGAATGAATGATAGAGGAGAGTAAGGAGTATTTAGTATAATCTCGGAAGAAATTAAGACCTCTGTCCCAGGATGTCTGTGCTTTAAGGAAACTATATGACTGAGACAAATGTTGTCTAGTTATGTCACGATCAAGGCTATCATGACTCCAGGTCTTTAACATGTTCAGACAAGAGAAAAACTCAATTATATTCAAGAAGGGGGCAGTGGGGAATGGGTCAGGTTAGTTCCCACCCAACAGGTACATTTCATGGGAATATGGCACACTTCCTGGGGGAAGGACACAACTACAACTCGTAATTCAGATACTTACAAAAGCAAACTTTGTAACCTAAACCTGTGAACCCTCATATTAATTTGAAAAAAAAAAATCAGCAAAAATCCACACTGATGATTGGGCACATAGCGCTATATTACGATGTTTGAGATCCACTTTTTAGAATTTTATTGTATTCTAATTATTCTTAAACTTTTTATTTTAAAATTTTATATATTATATTTTTAAATTTTTAAAATACATTTATACTTGGGATTACTTGCATATTTAAATGTAGAAAACTTTCAAAAAGAATATTAGATAATCATTCCTTAATTTGGTGATTTTCCTAAAAATGATTTATCTTCCAATATCTTCCACACCTGCATTTTTCAAACTCTCTAGTGCTTCCTAGAAACACTCCTCATGATCCCCAGGAGTTTGATGCACCTGCCAAATTAGCTCTCCCAGTAATAGACTCTCCCCTGGACCCTTCTGTGTTAACCTCTGCTTTATTTTTGTAGTGTCAATGAAAAGTGATGTTTCTTTTCTACTAAAGCAAAGCAAAATGCCCCAAACTGTGTTCATTTGCATGCAAATCTTTTTGCACAGCCCAATGCTTGCTAAATTGGCTCTATTGTCAGGTAAAGTGATGAGACCCAAATTGAGACTGTGGCTCCAAGGCCCCGCTGATCTTGGTGCTGTGTTTCCAAATCTGTTTCTTCATACTGCTGTGCAATGAAGCGCGGTTTGCTAATCAGTTTGAAAACAATCTTGATTTTTTTTTTCTACGTTCCCCTCTTTGAAATTTTAGTTACAATAGTCCACTCAAGAGTCTTACAAGATTGATAAAACAGTTGATGTTTGGGGTCTAGGTTGGTATAAATATGTGAGCATGAAAATCAAGAGTTCTGTTAAAAATTACAGAACAAAAAAATATTAACAAACAAACCTACAACCAATAACAGTGTTTGGTACTGTCATAGGAGTGAAAGAATTCTGCATGTCTATGACTGACAGGGCCTTTCTGGCCCACAGAGAGTCTCTGACTGGTAGATCCCTGAACGCTGGCATTTACGTTTGGTTCTGTCGTGACTTTCTAATAGCCCACTCGCTTTCCAGCTGGCTTCTTCCTCGTTGCCATCCTAATATAGTCTCAGCATTCTTCATAAACAGGCTCTTCATTTCTGACATGCCCAATCTAGAGAGCTTGTTCTGCTTTGGCAGTACTTTGATATTGTAGCTTCCCTCAAGTTCTCTTTCCTGCCTAGGACAGGGAGAGCAACACTCCAGGAATTGCTGAATCCTGGTAGCTGTCTTCCAATCAAACAGTCTTTCAAAGATGTAATTAGTTACCGATTGGCACTGAATTTTCATCAATTTCATATTGAATTAATTCAGATTTTGTTTGAGATTATTGCCTGACTATTGTATATACATCTGCCAAGTTGCAAGAAAACCCTACACTTGTTTAGTTCCGAAAACTTCATTTTATGAGAATCCCTCAGATGAATTGGATTCTGTAGAGATGAGCTCCTGGTATGAATTTCCTCAGAATTTATATTTATATAAACATAAGTATGAAATAATATATACTATTTCTTCCATCATTCATTCATTCATTCATTCACTCCTCTCTTTACCCATGT
Source organism: Otolemur garnettii (assembly GCF_000181295.1). Classification (NCBI taxonomy): domain Eukaryota; kingdom Metazoa; phylum Chordata; class Mammalia; order Primates; family Galagidae; genus Otolemur; species Otolemur garnettii. Next base: position 18,205,272 of record NW_003852403.1, read on the forward strand.
TCCCATCCATATATTCATTATTGGGTATCCCGAGGACCTTGGGTGAACTAAACCAATTCACTGATTTTACAAGCAAACCATTGTAAAAACACTATTGTTTTCTAGGAAGGCGGAATTATGTGTAGGATATGATGGGAGTGGAGAGAAAGATCATCTGCCATTGCTGTGAGGCGTTAGATAGATAACACCATGTTTGAGCTGACCAGGTTGGTCTCATTTTTATACGACTGTTATTTCATTGATATTATCTATCTCTAAATTGTAAATTCAATAGAAAATGAAGACTTCTGAAGGCGAATGCAGGCTTGTATATCAGTAAAACTGAAAATTTTTGTTAGTTAAAAGACTGGCAGGGGACAAAGCTACTTCTCACAAAGTTTATATATTTATATGTTTGCAGTGAAGATATAATCAGGGATGAGCATTAACATATGCAGTTAATATGCAGTATTTCAAATATTTATGGCATAAATTTGAACTTAAGAAAGTAAATTTTGATCATAGGAGTCTTATTATCATGAAGTAAAATGCTTCTTAACACTTAGATGAAGATCACCTTTTAAATTGTGTCAGTACTTATGAAATAGACGGTGGTAATTAGCCTTGGACTGATGGGCAGTGACGTTGAGGGGGAGGAGTATCCAGCTTTTCTCAGTGTCTTATGTGTGTTGTCTCATTTAGTTTAGTCCCTTTATTTTCCTACAGTAAAACCTAGCATTTATAAACTGTTATTTCCTAGGGTTAATTTTCCTTTGCCTTACTTTATGGGATATGGTGTATGTAGTTTTTAGAAATAATAAATGAGCTTAATGATTGTGTCTTTGATGAATGTTCTGTGATGGGCCACCTAGAAATGCAGATATTTTTCTTTCAACTCTGGCTTTGAGGAAAACTAATGAAAAATAAACTCCATAATGAAAACCTTTGAGGTGTTATTTCTTAGGGGTTGACATTGTTTCATGAACGATACAATTATTTAGTTGCAAAGCAAGGGTCAAAGTAAATATCAAATGCAATTTAAAAAATCAGAATAACTTAGGCCCCATGTGGATAGCACAACTGACACTCAAGGTTGCATAACAATTTTCAGTATTATCAGAATGTCCTATTTAGAGAATGTCTTCCTTTCTCTTAGCCTTGCTTGACATTCAGTGGTATACAAGGCACAAATATAAAATAATACAAGGAAGTTTTATGTAAGAATTTTAAACTGGTTTCTTTTATGCCAGATCCCATAATGTCTAATGCTAATCAAAAACCTGAATGAATAAAATCAGCAATGAATAAAAGGATGAACCTTAATTCATAAACATATATTCAAGGTAGATTCTCTGTGGGATATAAGATTCCCTGTAAAAAAGTTTAATTATATCCTTTGATGGATAATAGTAACAAGTCATGATTTCTCATTCTATTTACTCTGTCATTATCTATTGTTAAAGTTATCAAAGTATCTGTTATCAAAATATTAAGATTGAAAAGGAAGAATTGATTATGAATCTTGCAAAAATATGGGATTAAGGAAATCTAATGTAGGATTTGGAAATTTAACCTAATTTCTAAGTAATCAAAATGATCTTTTATTTTCTTATGGCTAAAGAAGATGTTCTCACTAGAATGAACCATAGAGAAAAATCACTTGCACTATTTAAATTAATATATGTTTTAATATTTGGTTCCCCATCTGAGATTTAGTTTTAAAATCTATTAGTGGTGTTTGTCTATTCGGTGAGACAATAGGTAATGGCTAGTGACTTTTTCCTCAATAGAATAGCATCTTTGGTGTTTTTTTCTGATTACCCTTTCTTCTCTGTGTTGGTGGAATTCTCACTCCAGGTGCAAAATTGTGTCACATATTTGAAGATAGCTCTGAGGGTAAATTGCCTACTTTCTCTGAGCTTCCATCTTCCTTCAGAATATGTAGACAAAGTTAAAAAGTAATAAAGTTTAGACTAGTTATAAGTACAGTTTTTTTTTTTTTTTTTTAAGAATATGGGGAGTGTGAGGGGAGAGGAGGGGGTAGATGGGTGGAGGGACGGTGATAGGTAATTTCACCTCTATGGTTTATCTTACAAGGGTACAAGTGAATCTTTCTAAAAGTAGAATATGAATGTCTTAATACAATAACTAAGAAAATGACATGAAGGTTATGTTAATCAGTTTGATGAAAATATTTCAAATTGTATACGAAAACACGACACTGTACCCCATGATTGCATTAATGTACACAGCTATGATTTAATTAAAAAAATTCTCTTGAAAAAATTAAAAAAAAATAAGTACAGATGTAAAGAGAAAATGTTTTCATTGAATTCTCCTTTTGAAGGAAACACCAGAGCTTCCGATTCTAGCTGATCTCTGAGAACTGTTGTCAAAATAAAGAAACTTCCTAGAACTGGCATGGAGCTTTGAAAACTGATTATATTTCCAACTGAAAGGACTGTGTCCCTCTGCCTTCCTAATAGAGAACTGATTTGATTTTTATTACCTTTGTTTTATTCTTCTGTCCACATTCTATTTTAATTAGCTCCACATTAATTTAATTTGTCCTACATTTTAATAAAATATCTGCTACTTTGGTAAGTCAGCAAATCAAGCTCATAAAAGTATGTAATAGGAACCGTCCCGGAATATCTATGGGGAGAAGTAATGTATTTTGAATGGCCTAGTAGTTTTAATAATTTCTTAAATTTTTATTAAAGGATGTGAAATTGAGACACATATATATGTGACAGGGAGGGAGAAAACCACATAGTTGCTTAGTAAATATCTCAGGTTCTTATTGTTGAGCAACTATTAACTATTTAGTATCTGAATAATTAACTTCTTCTGAAGGAAGATTTAAAACTATAAATTAATAATACACAAATTCTAAAAAATAAAAATATTTCACGTAGAACTCTAATGTAGTATAAATTCCAAGAACATTGTTGAAAGTGTTGAGGTTGGCAGTTGAAAGTAACAGAATGAAGTAGGGTAGCTCTGTTTCAAGGGTGGAAAGATGACAAGAAAAACAGGACTATCCCTTCCAGACACGGAGACAACATTTCCTAGGTGGTTGCCCCATGAAAGAACGTTGAACAAATTAATGGAACTGCTTCCGAACCATTATATCGATTGCATGGTCCTTACAATGTGTTCAAGGAAAAGGCAGCCACATGGCTTATATTTGTGTTGTGGTGCTAAGACTGAACTTTAGACCATTTCTTTTTACTTGAGGACATTAGCAATTTAGTTTTGAAGAAGAGAAGAATCTTTCTCTAATGAATAGGCAGACTTACGGGTATTTAGAGGGATTTAAAGTTCAAGAAGTTAATAATGCAGAAGTCTATATACCAGGGTATTTAATGGTCCCCTGATCACACTTTCCCCTCCTGACCCCTAGATGAACACCTGCTTTATGGCCAGAACACACAGATGGCTTCTAGGGAAACACACGACTGTCATAGAAATGCCTGCCTGGTTCAGCTTTGCAGTTAACTCTTTGTGAACACTTTATTTCATTGATACAATTAATACATGGGGCTAATGGCTCCTAGTCACCATAATTTGGTCAGTCTACGGACGTAATCGTGTGGTCCATGCCTGGACTACTCAGTTTAGAATGTGCCTCCACCAGTTCCATGGCTGATAACTAACCATTACGATCTCTTTCAACACTTAAATTCTGAAATTCTCTTCTCTATGCTGATGTAGAGTAAATATTTTACTTTTAAGAAAAGCATTTTTCTTTGGGAGGAAAGACTCTTCCTGGGAATGATATATCTCATCCCTATGAGGTTTTTTCTCCTATAAACGAGTTGAGTTATTCATTGGCTTGGCACCTCCCCTAAGAGGCCTGTGGAGTAATTGAAAATTTGGTAGGAAAGAAAGTGATTCTCAACTTCTTAGTGTAGTAAGTGCATTTGTAGAATCTGGGGACTTAAGTACAGCCCTTTTCAAAATCTGCTTGGGGGCTTAGGGTTTTCAGCCTATGCCGGGAGTGATATTGATTAAGCATTTTCTGCCTTGCCCATTAGCTCTTCCCTCTGCTCCGTGCTATATGGAAATCACAATTTGTGCCGAGGAAATCACTGAGGCAATAAATCTAGCACTTACGACGTCAGTGTGTTACTGAGAAGAAAGCACAGATGGGCTACAAGGGAGCAAGCAGTTGTTAAAACCAACTAATATCTTTGAAAATTAATAAACGTATCCGGGGAAAAGAGCAGCAAATGAAGGAGTAGCTGATTTAATTTGTAACTAAAATGCAGTGGGAAAATTCCCTGTTTTGTCCTTTTTTAAAAATTTTCTTCATAGCACGGAAAGCAAAGCTTTTGGTTCTTGAGACTGTTGTTGACTGCAGTCTCACGGACATAGTGCTGGCAAAGGATTAACATTGCCCACGTCGTCTGCAGTCACTTTGGGTCTAGCTTAAACTTCTAACCAAGGTAGCATAGGTATTCCTATTTGTTGAAGGCCAGCTAACTGTCAGGAACGGCACTCTGTATTGAATGTTCAAAGAAAACGGAAGCATGAGTACAGTTTTCAAGAAACTCCTAGGCTCTAAGAAGGAGCAATGCGTGTAATTATAAACAGTGGGCAAGTTTAACATCTAAGGGGTTATATTCTGGATATATGGGGGACATAATCAGCTCTGCGAGGCTGGGGTCAGGGAAGGCCTCAGAGAGGAGGCTCCTGAGCTGAACCTTCAAGGAAGACTAGGAACTCACTCAGAGAAAAGTAGGAAGCTCATTCCAGGTAGACACAATGGAGTGAGACATTGGAGAGTGTCCAGATGACTAGAACTACTTCCGGTGGGCAGGCACAAAGGATCGTATGGAGGAGCAGCAACAGGTGTATGTATTGGTTATGAGAAGACAGGTTATAGCAAGAGAGGATGAGACCTGAGGTCAGGTACTAGAGCTAGGGATGGAAAGAACAGGTCAATATCCATCAATTACTAGACTGGTGACCTTGGACAAGTTAATTAACCTCTTTGAGTGATGATTTTGGTGTTTATCAAATGAATAATAATCTTTACCTTATAGTTTTCTTGTTAGTAATGCATATAATATATATATATGTGTGTATTTTGTAATGGTAAGTTCTCCATAAGTGAAAGCAATGGGCTGGGTGCCCGTAGCTCAGTGGTTAGGGCACCGGCCCCATGCACTGGGGCTGGTGGGTTTGAACCTGGCCCAGTCCTGCTGAACAAAAAAAAAAGAGAGAGAGAGAGAAAGAAAGCAATGATTCTGATATTTTTCCTGATTGAGCCGAACCCTCCTTCATGTCCTCTTTTCTTTCTCTACCTAGGTCACTGCCTGTCGCTCTCATGTAACTGTTCAATCTACAGCTAAATGAACTCAGAGAATTAAGCATTTCTAAAATGCTCTGCCAACAGTCCTTTCTCCAATAATTATCACTGTTGCCACATTAATCTATATTTCATATGGCATCCAATGGAAGTGCTCACAAATTTATAAGCCCTGTCCATCACAGAACTGAAGGGAGGAGAGAGAAACATTTGGACCTTATTAGAATTTTTGGCTTATTGGTGGAAAGTATCATAGTTTAAGCATCAAATACATGACTGCTGGAAATCTAAGGGGCTGAGGATTCTCACGTAGGATCCTTACCCATGGTTTAGTTGTAGACAGGTTACTTAGACCTTTCTACACACATCTAAGAGATGAGGAAAATGGTTCCTACTGAATAAATACCAACGAGCAGTCTTACGCTTGTTGAATGAGACATAATAAGATATTATTATTTATAAGAATGCAAATGGTAAATAATAAAATAATAAATTTCCCCTGTGAGAAGCGTCAGCGATTTATTTGGATGTTGGGACTTAACACACTAAATGAGAATTATGTATGTAGTTCAGTTTTTTCATTAATGTCAGTTTCTTCAAATGCATTCATGCCCTCTGTAAATCTTTTCCATACTTCAGTAGTTTTGTTTTAAATTATAAACAGCAAAATCTCTGTGAAAGACAGAAATTACCCTGCTGATGCTTCTCTCTCCACCCCCATATAGAGGCTGTAAGATAAATGTTAAAAGATAATTTTAAAACCTAATCCAGCAGAAAATATCTCTAACTTAGAAAACAATTCCCTAGTTTGTGTAAAAGGGATGATTTTCTTTCTTGCGAGAAGAGGAATTTTTTTTTATAAAGAAACGCAAGCCTTGGAGGTTGCCACCTATTCTGGTTTCCTCCGGCCGCCTCCTCCTTTCCTCTCTGGATCCAGTCGGGAGCCAGGTTAAATTCTACCTGCCATGTAAAGACTTTGGAAAAAAACAATCTCCCAAAGCTTTTATAACCACCCTCCTATGAACAATAGCAATTTTTTATTTTATTCCTCTCCTGACACTTACCATGCTACTGTGTTAGTGACTATCAGATGAATTATGTCTTATCTTCCCAGTTATATCACGGATGCTTGAGAATAACTACTTTGTTTTTTCTATTGTTTTGTCTTGTTTGCAGGAGATATTTGTGGATTTATTGGCTTCCTTGGGTATTTCTAAACCTTGATATAAAAATCTTGATATAAAAATTTTACTACGATTGCACATCTCTTCGAGTTTAGATTCTGGCTCTGCCCTGTTGCTGTGTTCCTTCTGGAATCTCAGCAGAGAGCTGGGCAGCAAGCAGAACCATGGCCTGCATAGCCGTGCTGTCTGTGTTTATGGTGGTTTCTTAAGTTCCTGGGACTCTTCCTCTTGTTCTATGAAGCAGAATTTCTTGTCTGTGGTGTGTGCTTGTAAGTCATGCATTGCCTCACAAAAAATACAGCCAGCAGAGCATTGGGAAAACCAAATGGGGAATGTAAATCTTGTCTCTGAAACTTACAAATCTGGATTATGCCTTGTCTTATGAATTACTGGTAGCTGAAAATTCATGATGTAGGTTCTAGTTGCAGTGGATTAAGAGTATCTTGGAAATGGTAACCAAATTTCCGAAAACTCTTAATGGGAGCCAAATTATACCAGTGTCGCAGGTCCCATAATCATATGATGTGGTGTGCTGCTCTCCGCTGGCGTTCTCTGTCTCCTCCTGCTTTTGCCTGCAAATAATTATATGTGGCCTGCTACCCTTTCCCTGAAGTTTGAGGATTGTGATGTCAAGAAAACATCAGAAAAATAAATATAAATCACAATAATTGCCTTCATTTGCAATTTCTTTGGCTATGAATTTGATGTTAGACATGAGATGAGATTTTGATAGCCTAATGAGATGTCCCATAGATATTTTATTTATTATCTGTTTATTTATTTGTTCAGTTTGGGAAACAGTCTCACTATGTCACCCTGGGGTAGAGTATCCTGGCATCATAGCTCACAGCAACGTCAAACTCTTGGGCTCAAGCGATCTTCTTTTCTCAGTCTCCCAAGTACCTGGGACTAAAAGTGGCCACCTCAGTGCCTGGCTATTTTTAAAAACAAAGTCTTATTCTTGGTCAGCTGTTCTCAAACTCCTAAGCTCAAAAATTCTACCCACCTCGGCCTCCCAGAGTGTTAGGATTACAGGCATGAGCCATCACATCCGGCCAACATAGGTACTTTAATTCTGGAACTCAGAAGAATCAGTATGACAAACAGAATGTATGTACGTCAATTGATTTTCCTACAAAATATTTTACTATAGAATATTTTTCTAAAGGCGAGCTGAGGATTCCTTTTAAAACAGTTTCTAGTTCATATTGTGGTATTGTTATTTACGCCTTCACTAAAATGTATGTATCCTGTTCCCTGTACTGTGTTTGATTACCGAGAGTTTTATTCTACCCAATATTATTTTAATGCCTTATTTAGCCTTTATTTAGATGTAATATGATTATGGAACATGAAATTCTTATTTAATTTTTTTAGAAACACCCTTGGATCTTGGATTTTGAAGGCCAGACTTCTTTATGCCCGCTAATGAGTCTGACTTACTTTAAGTGTTGGAAATGGATTCTTGCCGACGTGGTTATGAATGGTCTTCCTGCATGTGCCACTGTCATTGTGGACTGTGGTGCAGGTGGATTTTTCTCTTTGCTGTCCTAACCAACAAAGTGACTTTGAGCAAGTTCCCAGCCTTATTGAGTACTCATTACTCATATATTAAGAAAGAGATTACATTAACAGGATTTTAGAGATTGATTTTGGCCTTAAGATACTATGAAAAGTTAACATTAATCCTAGGAAAATAGGGATAAGGATGGGGAGGGAAGTTTAACTGCTGGAGAAGTTTTAGAACTTGTTGGAATTGAATCTTCAGAAATTATTCAGGATGTCATAAAGGGGAGCTTAGAAGGTCCACCGCCCTGTCTTATTAAATAGTCTTGAAGACAGTTATAGTGCTGCTAAAACCGTGACATGAAGGTGAGCCACATTTCCAGAGGCAATGAGTAGTTCTGCATTTTACTGGTAAAATCCATCATTCTTTTAAAAAAGAAAGATAGAAGTTTATATAAAAATGGAGAGAAAGGAAATTGCATGTGCAGATGTAAAATACCATCTGTGCTTCTGGAGTCATTCCATGCTCCACACCTTCATTGAAAGAATTTGTTGATTGAAAGCTCAGATTTTGCTGGCGAGTTATAAAAGCTTCCTGCGTTGCTTATCATGCATTTTAAAAATAGATGGCTCTGAATATGGGAGGTAATTTTTAGCCTCATTTGCCCAGGCCTCCTAACTCAGGAAGCATGCTTTTAGGGAACACATAGTTCAGTTTGTATTCAATGCAATTAATGTTAATGTGCAGTTACAAGGTGCCAGGCAACATACTGGGCACTCTGTATCCGCGCAAACTTGGAAATGTTTTAACAGCTTACTTTTCCTCCTATCGGTAGGTTGGGCCCATCTGATTTCCTGGACTAGAGCTTCACCTGTATTTGACTTTGTGAAAATACTGAACATTGGGAGAATTGCATGTATAGAGTTCCACGAGGTTAGAGAAACTTACATATCTCCAACTTCACTTTTCTCGTCTCTTTCTCATCTTATTGGTGGCAGGGGTCCTACCAGTACCCAGAACCAATTCAACTCTGGTCTCATTTACTCCTTATCATGAATTTAAGTACAATGGGGACCTCTCTCAGGGTGGCTCTTTCACTAATCTCATCTCTAATTGTCCTTTGAAATATTTCTTCTTGTCAATACAGTTTTAAGTTTAGACCATTTAGGCTTGGGTTTTTTTTTTTTTTAATTAATTTGAGCCTTGTGACTGACCTTATTATTATCATTGGTTTAGGGGATGCCTGTAACTTTTTCTTCTTTGGAAAAATTGTTCCTGCTTTTATCTAGTTTTATAGGCTAAGCAGGGTGAGTCCGAGTTAGTGCTTGGATGGGCTATTTTATCTTTATTTAAGCATATTTAGTTAAGGAATTTTAAATGGTATTTATTGGTAGAGAAATTCTTAGAAGAAACACAAAACCACTAAATTTGTATCCCTCTTCTCTAAACCATAGTAACTACCAATGTATCTGCATTGCGGAGATATAAAGAGCTCTGAGAAACATAATATGAGAAGCTCAAAGTAGCTACTTCAGATGCCAAATGCATCCCTATGTGCCTAAAGAGAGAAGATCAATTACACAGATACTTATTTAATATGTAAAAAGGAAGTAGAGAGCCACAGATTTTAAAGTCTAAGTCTGCTTGTTAACATTAACCATTTTAGTAGGTAGAATGTATTTTATGGTTTACGTACATGACTTTATGGATACAAAGACAGAACCTATATGCATTTCTCTTTGAATAATAAGAATGTGTGTGTGGGTTTTTCGTTTTTGTTTTTGCCATTGTTGTTTTAGTTGGCCCAGGCTGGGTTCGAACCCGCCAGCCTTGTATGTGGTTGGAGGCCTCCCACTGATCTATGGGTGCCACCAGAAATGACTATGTTTTTAAAAGAACATTTTCTCTAACTAGATTTTTATTATGAGCGAAAAGTGGTACCATCTTGATAACTCAGTAGATCTGACTATAGTTTTGCAAAATAAATATGTTTTGTAAACAAAGTCTGCCATTCATTACATTTTTTACATTGGTCAAAAGGCTTAAAAGAGAATATAATGTTCTTTTCATTACGTTTCGCATTCTACACGAGCTTTTATTAATAATGGAAGCTTTGATTTCATTCTTGTCTCTATTTCCTATCATTATCTGTCTATCTTTTTCCTTGTTCATGTAATTTTTTTTAAGTAGCTCCTCAAATAACTGCATTAGTATCTATATCATTTTCCCTTCATTTCTCCTTTATTGGGCTTAGTCAGAACATCTAAGATATTTGTTAATACTTGTTTGTTAAGAGAGATGTTGACAAACGGAACTATTTCCTGAAAATGGTGATCAGGATGGTAAAAGATTTAAATATGGAAAATAAGTTTAGTATTTGTTAACATTTATACTACAGGAAAAAAGATTTAAGGGAAATAATTCCTTAAATAGATGAATAAATGTAGTATGGATAAAGGTAAAATATTTCCATGTTAATCCATATTTCAAAATTAAGACGATGAATGGAGAGTCAATTTTGTTACAACATAAAGAGTTTTAAAATAAATTAGTGTTCTTAAAATGTAATAGCGCCTTCATTTTCAGATAGGTCTTAGAAGGCCAATTTCTCTGTTGTGATACCTGGAACAACCCAAATAGATACAGTTCCCAGAGCTGTGAAAGCAACAAGGGCTAAATGAACTGAAGTTCAGACAGGAGGAATGTTATAAGGCATGTGTTTCTTTATTTTTCTGAGAGCAATTTGCTAATGCTGAGAACGGTCTGAGGACTGGACTTGACCTAGACAGAGGGCGTCTTCTGGGAGCAAGGAAAGCCTGCAAAATTTTTAGTATTGTTCAAGGCTGAGATGATAAATTGGAAATTTAAGGGATCTAAGACAGCTGTGTGGAGGCTGCATAGCTGGGGGCATAGGCTAAAAGCTTCTAAAAGGCAGACTTTTGGTAGGAAGCAAACAAACAGTAAGACTCAGCAGCAGGGAGATGCCAAACTCAAACACAGGGCTGGGTTCTTCTTTAAGACATTTGCCAAATTTTATAGTTTGAGCCTGAGGATAAAGAAATAAGCTGAAGACTTCTGGAAGAATACTCCTTCAGGGCTGAGAAGATAAAGATCTACCAGGCTCTCAGTCAAAATCCAGGGAGTGCCATAGTTTAGAAATAGCGACACACAAGGGGAAGCTTTACATCCCACCAAAATTGCAACACAGGGTCAATGTGGCTGAGTCCTTGCCTGGTTTGAGCCACCAGCCTTTCATCTGCCTAATATTGAAAAGAGGAAACTTGCTCTGGTTTAAGATATCATTTGGAAATACTGTAATTCTTCTAAATAATTTCTGTCATGTAATAAAAGAGTAACTACATTTATAAACAGGTGAAATTACACGAAAAATAATCAAAAGCAAACATATACATTTGAAGGAGACAAGCAGATGATCCTAGATATTATGCACAACTGGCAAGGACTTTAAAATATCTTTAATTAATAATCATCAGTTCAATAAAACAGAAAAAAAGCGTGAACCAAAAAAGTAAATGACCAGAAAAAATTTTAAAAGAGAATTAGGATACATTAAAAAAAAAACAAAAAACAAAAACCAGATATGCTTGAACTGAAAGAAAACTCTATCTAAAATTAAGAATTTGACAGAGAAATATAATAGATTGGGTACAACAGTATGCAAGGTTAGTGAACACCCAGAATAAAGCATATTAAAAAAAGAAAGGAAAAATCAGATAATGGGTAATGGTATTAGGTATTGCTAAGTGTTTTTTAACATGTAAAATTGAAGTGACAAGGAGAGGAGAGAACATAGTGGGGAGATGCATTATTTGATCAACTAAGGACATAAATTTTCTAAAATTTTGGAAAGACAACCAGGTATAGATTCAAGAAGTTCAGAAACATTAAGACAGAACGAGTATAATCAAAACCTTCGTAGACACATCCCAGTAAAGCTGGTAAGACAAATTGATCTTCAAGGCAGTGAAAGAAAAAGTAGTCATTACCTTCGAAGAGAAAAAATATGCACTGCAGAGAGAAAATAGAATAGGGAAGCTAGAGGTGAACCCAGCCACGTATTGCCAGCTGATCTTTGATAAACCAAACAGAAGCATATGCTGGGCAAACGAACCCCTGATGGTGCTGGGAGAACTGGTAGCCACATGAAGAAGACTGAAATTGGACCCATACCTCTCACCATTGACAAAAATTGACTCTCACTGGATAAAAGATTTAAATTTAAGCCACGAAACAATAAAAATTCTAGAAGAGAGTGTGGGGAAAATGCTTGACGAAATGGGCCTGGGAAAGATTTCATGAAGAAGACTTCCTTGATGATTGCAGCAACACCAAAAATAAATGGGACATGGGACATGACTGAGCTAAAACCTTCTGCACAGCTAAGGGTACCACAACTAAAGCAAACAGCCTTCCGGATGGGAGAAAAAATTCACGTGCTGTGAATCTGACAAAGCCCTGATGGCTAAAGAACTCCAATGAAGCAACAAGAACAGAGCAAACAACCCCATTTCTATGTGGGCAAGAAACTTGAACAGAAACTTCCCTGAAGATGATAGACGAATGGCCAACAAACACATGAAAAAACTGCTCATTGTCCCTAGTCATCAGAGACATGCAAATCAAAACCTGAGATTAGCCTGAAGCAGAATGAGTAGCTCCCTGTAATTCTTCTAAAAATAATGAGAAGAGATTAGCTTCCATCACAAAACCCCAGAGGCTGGCATCGATGTGGAGAGACTTTTCCAGTGCTGGTGGGATTGCAAACTAATACAACCTTTATGGAAAGAAGTATGGAGAATTCCTAAGGAACTAAATGTCGACCTTCCATTTGATCCCACAATCCCATTACTAGGTTATCTACCCAGAAGAAAAATAAAAAAGTCATTTTACCACAAAGGCATTTGCCTCGGAATATTTATTGCAGCCCAATTTATGATTGCTAAGTTGTGGAAACAATCCCAGTGCCCATCAACCCACAAATGGATTAACACCTGTGGTATGTATGTACACCAGGGAGTACTGTTTAACCGTAGGAAAAGATGAAGACTTTGCACCTTTTATGTTTACCTGGATGGAGTTGAAACACATTCTTCTTAGTAAAGTAGCTCAAGAATAGGATAAAAAGTATCCAATGTACTTAATAATAACATGAAACCAATATATAAACAACTACAAGCCCGCACAAAAGAAAAAACCCAAGTGTAGTGTAGCAAGCTGGAGGGAGAGGAGAGAGGAGGCAGGGTGATAGGGAGGATCTCACCTAATGTGCACAGAGTGAGTGTGTTCAGCACGCCCCCCTGGGTGAAGGGCTCGACTAGAAGTTGAACTTTACCTTAGAACAGAAAACAATGTAACCTAAACCTTTGTACCCTCATATTAATCTGAAATTTAAAATAGAGCAAAAATAAGATTGAGAAGTGACTGTTCAAGGCAAGCAAGAAGATAAATAAAATGTAGGGTTGAAAGAAAACAATTGCCAACTTACAATTCTGTAACTAGTAAAAACATACTCTTCAAAAATACAGAAACAGGCTCAGCACCCATAGCACAGTGGTTATGGCGCCGGCCATGTGCACCAAGGCTGGCAGGTTCAAACATGGCCTGGGCCAGCTAAACAACAACCACAACTGCAACAATGACAACAACAACAAAAACAACAACAAAAATAGTTGGGCATTGTGGCAGGCACCTGTAGTCCCAGCTAATTGGGAGGCAGAGGCAAGAGAATCGCTTAAGCCTAAGAGTTTGAGGTTGCTGTGAGCTGTGACGGCACAGCACTCTACAGAGGGTGAGATAGGGAGACTCTTGTCTCAAAAAAAAAAAATACAGAATAAAAGACATTTTCTGACCCAGGGAATTTTTATAAGTGAATGACCCTACACAGAACCATGGGAATAGAGAGACTGAAAAACACTCCAAAGTATAGATGTGTGTTAAATATTAATGATTAGCTATATTAAACATAACCATAATGCTTTATGAAGTTTAGAATGCAGATAGGACAATATATGACATTTATACCATAAAAAAGCAAGAAAGGGTAAATGGAGTTTACCATTTAGCAATGTTTAGCAGTGTTTGGAAGATAGTGAAAGTAATAGTTACATGGAGCCACTCAAGAATGCATGTTGTAGCTCCTTAGATAAACACTAAAAGAAGAGTAAAAGCAAGAATAGCTATCATGTCAATAAACAAGAATTAAACGGATATTTGATCAATGAAGAGAAAATTATGAGACAAAGGGAATCTAATAGACAGGACAGTTAGAATAGGCCATAGAGTAAAACATACAGAAAGTCTTTGCAAGTTTGGGGTAGGCAAGGATATCCTAACCAAAACCCAGAGCCCCTAGCCACAGAAGAAAAAAATATATAGGTTAGTTTTTATTAAAACTCACTTTTGTTCATTAAAACACCCTGTTCAGAGAATGATAAGACATTCACAGAGTCGGAGAAGATATTCTTAATCTATACGTCTGGAAAATGACTCATTCAGATTATATTACAAACTCCTACAAATACAAAAGATAAAGACGATCCAATAGAAGGCAGATACTTCACATGAGAGGATATCCAAATAATCAATATATATGTGTCAAAAGGAGCTTCCTTAGTCATTACACTAATACAAATTAAGTTAAAACGTGATAACACCAGGTGCTCACCAAAACGACTCAAATGAAAAAGGTAGAAAATGTGTGTTGGGTAAAACTGTAGAGCAACTGAAATTCTCATGATCTGCTGGTGGGTACACGAGTTGGAACAACTTCTCTGGAAAACTTTGGAAGCATCTACACGGCATATCCTGTGACCCAGTAATTCTAGTTCTAGGTGTGCGTGCAGGAGAAATGGTTGTATGTGAACCATAGAGATGTTAGAATGTTCCTATGCCCCTTTTTGTACTAGGGCTGAAAGGAAATGCCCATCAATGGAACGAAAGGTAAATAAATTGGAATATCCACACGGGAGAATATTATATAGTTATGAGAATGAGTGAACATCAACTGCATATAAAAATGACTGAGTCTCACACACATAATGAGTGATACACAATATTCAAATGCAATGGAGTATGTAATAAATGATTCTATTCATGTATAACTCAAAACCAGAATATATGTCTTTAGAAGTCACAATAAGGGTTACACTGGGCAGGGATGGGGGGGTGGGCTTCTGTGCTTCTTGCAATATTTGTTTCTTAGTTTACATGCTGTATCCAATTGATGAACATTTACTCTCGAGGTGTGTATATTTTCCTATACATATATATCTTATACTTCAAATACAAGTCAAGTATAATGAGCTATCTTTTGAGTTAATACATTTCTTATTTCTGGAAGTATTTAAGCAAAGAGGTTGGATAATTACATGTAAAGGAGACTTTGGAAGGTATTTCTGCATGGGGGTAAAAGAAAATGTGCAGATGATTTTATAAATCTTTTTAATCCTTAGTTTCTCTCTTTTGTGCTAAAAAGGTATACTTGGATCATCTGCTTATTCTGCTTCTTCCTTTACTAATCGAGTCCAATGCCATAGCCTACTTTCACCTTCGCCAGTTTACCTCCCATTTCTTCCTAAACTTATACCTTTATTAATCATTGCCTACTCAATGGCCATGTCCAGTGGATTCCATGTAGTCTTTTTCTGACATATTTGGGTCATTTGCCAATGAGGATGCGTTTTCTAAAAACCTCTGTCCCCTTAGCATTCCTGATACCATTCTCCTCTTGTCTCTTTATTCTCTGATAATGCCTGATATGGAAGGACTTCCCAAAGTTCTATTCTTGCTCTGTTTCTCACACTATAAAATCATTTGTATGATTTTAGCCACTCTTAAGACCTGACTCACTATTCACTTATTAAATTCCAAATCTATGTGTGTGCCTCACATAGAAACTCACAGCTTTCTCCAGGGTTCCAGACCCAACTTAACATTTGGGGTTAAGACTGAATTCCTATGTTTTCCCCAAACCTTATCCTCTTTCATCATTCCCTTTACCTGGAAATAGTGTCACCATCTATATTTGTTTTATATAGACTTGGAGTTATTTTGGACTTTTCCTATTCCGTTTCCTTCCCTCATTCCACAGCCAGTCGCTTACCAAGTCCAATTGATCCTTCTTTGTTAACATTATATATTGTTCCTCTTTTCTCTGACCCATTTTCCCTGCCTCATTATTTCTCCAACTAGTTTCCAAAAGACCTGTCTTTTAATTTTATAGACAGCCAAAACATTCTGTGCAGTTATGCTAGCATTGATTTCTCTTACTTGAATGTTTCTTCTTCAGTTCTTGAATTAGTGGACGCCTGCTCATCTGAGACGTGGTTCAGAGGCAGTTTTCTCTGTGAAGTCAGAACTGCCCTTTACTCAACCTGTCAGGTAGAATTGACCATTTCTTCCTTAGTGTTCCCACTGCACCTGCACATTCTTTCAGCCAAGCATTTATCATATTTCATTGCGTTTATTTATGAGGCTAGGAGTGTGTCTTATTTACCCTGTTATATCTAGCACACAAATGTCCTCAGGTTAAATGACTGCAATAATGAATGGACAACTGTGTGAGTGAATGAATAGGAGAATTGAGTGTAGTCTGAATTTGCATTTTCTAATTCCCATTTGGAATCACCCGAGAGCTTGCTAGCAATACTAACACTTGGCCTTCACCTTGGATGCACTCTAAGAAAAAGGGTAGGAGATTTTTTATCAAGTAAATTTGGAGAACGTTGTTTTAAATGACCAATATTATCTTAATTATGTACTTATTTTTCAAGTATTAGTATTTTAATGGACACCCTTCTGATTTGATAGCTGTCAAAATTTCTTAACTAATTACTGGTCCTGAGATGAATTCTGAAAGTGTTATTGTAGGGACCAACCAATTATCTTTGATACATTAGATAAAGAATAAAACGAATATGAAAAATTTGGGAAGAACCTAAGTGAATTTGTGCTTACTGTATGGCCTATGGTTCAATGAACATTGAGTAGCATTACAGTGATTACTGAATTATTGTATTTGTCATAAAATAACTCCAATACAGATGCACAAATACAGTAGAACCTCTATAAGTTGACCACCCAGGGGACTTCAGAAAACTGATCACTGGGGTGGTCAACATAAGGAACTAGGCCTACTGTGCTGGTAAGTATATATGGTGCATGTCCAGGCTATGAAAATTAGGTCACCTTGAGGAGGTGGTCCATGCAGGGAAATGGTCATCTCTGGGTTCTAGTGTGTGTAAATATAAAAACACTTAAAAACGTTTTTCATTGTGTGGTATAGTGCTCAATACAGCTTGCTAAGTCTGATTATCATTCTTATGTCTTATGTGGTTTTTATTCATAGATCATAAATGCATAATGATTTTGTGGGAAAAATAAACACTCATCTTGTGCAAATAAACTCAAAGCATCTTCATTCAGAAATGATAGTCATTCAGTGGCACACAATCACCTATGCAATCATAAATATCATTCTGCTAAATTAAAGGCCCGGATTTATTTTAAAGAGGGATTGCTCTTGAGCCAAGGGAATCTTCCTTGTGTTGAAACTCTCATATTACTTTACCAGTATTCTTTGTTTGAAATTTAAATTAAAGATAAATTTCTAATAGAAATATCATTATTTACATTTCTCTTTACCAGATACAAACTGGAGATTTATCTGTGTACTCCATATAACATCTAATATTTAAATTCACATTAAAAACGTTTCAAAATGAGGAAACTAAGAAGCCAAAAATGAAAAAGAATGATATTTGCTTAATAATTATTCAAGATGAGAGCAGTACATTTATGGTTTTTGTTACCTAGTGGTTGAGGGTATCTGCTGAGGTTGTTAAGTGTAAGAGACTTGGCATTTTGGCTTCTGTAATGTTTGGGGAATGTGAGTGTGTGTGTGTGTGTGGGTGTGTGTGTGTAGAGAGAGAGAGAGAGCAAGAGAGAGTAAAAAACTATATGGCTAACCTGTACCTTAGAAACACGTGATTTCAGTGGGTGCAGCTGGTGCTATAAGGAAAAGGACACGGGTGACGGTGTTGAAAAAGTCAGATCTCATCGAAGCTCCCTCAGAATCCCCTTTGGCATGACGGAGAGAGCTAAATATCTTCCTCAAAAAAGTTCCTCATTGACCAGCAGTTCTCTAAAATGAGGAATCAGTGTTGCTAATAATATTTTGTCAAAATATAGCAATCAGCTGATATTTATATTCTTAGTAGCATCTCTCTCTCTCTTTTTTTGAGTCTGCTTCGAGGTGGTAATTCCTTTGACATGTTATGTTTCTCTCTCTGTTTTTGTTAAGGTACTGCGAATTATCCTTTGTTAAGATTCTGCTAAACTACTAGTTTGGCATAGTTGCACTAGTGTCCCTGGTCAGCAGGGGGCGTTGCTCTCATTCATTTGCAGATACGCTGCCTTCCCGTTATGGCTCAGCTTTCTTTTAGACCCTGCATGAAGCCCATGCATGGGGAAAGGGCCTGAAGGAACTGGCACAGGAGATTTTTATGAGCCAAGACTGGAAGAATCCCACATCACTCCCTGCATGCTAGGATATAGTCATATTGCCGTTAATAACTGAAGGCTGGGACATGTAGACTTTCTGTGAGCCCAAACAAAAGATGAAGTAGATTTGGTGAGCCACTGGCTAGTTCTTGTCATAACATCTTTCCATATTTATTTCATTTTTTTCTGCCATAGGATTACAGATTATTTTTATATAGAAGAGTTTATAAAATAATCAATACTTTTATATACAGACAGCTTTGATTATAAAGCCCTTTCATTTTCATATATCTTTTTATTCTCATCACAAGTCTAAGAAGATAAGAATTATGTAATACTAACTCCAGTTTTCGGTTGATGAAATGGAGACTTGAATGAGTTTCCCTAGGCCATAGAGCAATTATGGTGTCAACTGGAATTGGAAACTGTGTCTCCTGCTGTGTATCCAATACCCTTTCCTTCTAGGAAAAAAAGATTGTATTTTCCCAGGTGTGAGAGGGGACAAAGTACCTTGAACTTTCTACTTTGTGTTATAGAATCAGGAACACTGCTCTGGTCCATGGATGTCACTAGTCTACTTTGGCTTCAAGGAACTTCCTAAGTAGGGCCACGGGAGCTGTGGCCTATGGAGGCTGTGGAAGTTACAAGACTCTTGTACAACTCCAAGGAGGGTCTATGGAGTCACAATTTTTTTTTTTTTTAATTGAAAGACCTTCATGTTTCACATATTTTTTTTTTCTCCTGAGAGGTAGCTAAAAGTTTCCTGTAAATATGTATGTATGAATTTCCTAGAGAATTTATCCTGTTCTCTGACTTAAAAGCAGTCACCATATCTTATTTACCTGAAATGAAAGTGGGATCTGTTATCATCCATTCAAGAATATTATACACCTAGATTAAAAAAAAAATACCTTAAACACAGCTCATCCAAACTCAATTTGTGATTCCCAATGTAACTTTAAGAGAAAACCAAATTGTTCATTGTAGCTCAATTCATAATAGCCAAGTCATGGAAGAAGCCCAAGTGCTCATCTACCCATGAATGGATTAATAAATTGCAGTATATGTATACATGGAATATTATTCAGCCTTAAAAAAAGATGGAGACTTTATCTCTTTTACGTTTACATGGATGGAGCTAGAACATATCCTACTTAGTAAAGTATCTCAAGAATGGAAGAAAAAATACCCCATGTACTCAGTACTATTATGAAACCAATTTACAATCACTCACATTTTCATATGAAGACTAGATCACAACTATGGCCCAAGATGAAGAAGGGAGGAGGAGAGAAAAGGAGGAGGGGAGAGGTCAGATCAAGGGAGGGTGAATGGCGTGTTGACACCAATGGTGCATAATGCAAGGGTACATGTCAGCTCTATTAGTACAGAGTATAAATGTCTTAACACAATAACTAAGTAAACGAGATGAGGTATATATTAACCAGGGTGATGTAAGCATTCCTAATTCTATATGAAATCAGCACATTATACCCCATAAATGCATTAATGTAAACATCATCTATGTGTTTACGATTTGATAAAAAAAAAAAGAGGAAACAAAACCATCATGAAATATATTTTCTTTGTCTTTGAATAACATTATTGACATGGACGGAATTAAAGCACAAATGCTGACAGAAGGGAACAGTCAAAATTACTTTTTTAAATTAGTGATGCTATGGAGAATTACTCTCAATATAGCTTGTGCATTTAATAGTATATAAAAATGCTGACTAATAATCAAGAGTCTACAGATGATAAAAAGTGAATATACTTTAATTCTTTTTTAAAAATAAGTGACTCTGAAGTTCGTAAATTCATAAAAATTATGTAGAGTTTGACAATTTCAATTACATTAGTACTACTAATAAATATACTTTGCACATTTATTTATTGGCATTTAAGAGATACATCATCGTGGGAAATGAAATTAAGTCTAACCAGAATACAAATACATAGGATAGCTTTGGACATGAGGCATATTCAGTAATCCATGATTTCAAGAGCTTACAGGACACAATTATATTGAAATATATGGATCTTTTTCCAATTCAGATTTCTAAACAATATAAGATAAAAGAGACGTAGTTATCATACCCATGAATAAAATGAGTTGATAGGCTAATAAATTTGGGAAGATGACTCAAGGGCTAAAAAGAAATAAGTGAACTTTTAAATTTTTTTTTCTTTTTTTTTTTCAGTTTGTGGCCAGGGCTGGGTTTGAACCCACCACCTCTGGCATATAGGGCCGGGGCTCTACTCCTTTGAGCCACAGGCACCACCCATAAATGAACTTTTGGATTAAATGCTGACATATCGGGTATATTGTATCTGAGTTTGCCAATGCATGGATGCATAGAGGTAGATGACCTTAGAATTCCATCCAGCTGGCTGTGTATGTTTTGGTGTTTTGGTGTGTTGATGTGTGTGTGTGTGTACAGAGTGTAAATTCACACATTAATACATCAAGTCAATCCCCCTCTAGAGGAGCCCAAAATATCAGACTATTTTCATCATCATTCTAGAATTTTATGTCTTTGTAAAGACTTTGTGAGATTCAGTAACCTAGAGATCTTCTAGCTCAAGCAACATCCCAAAAGAAATTTCTAGTGAGATGAGATATTATATAGATTACAGGCTACCCTCACTGGCTCATGACAATGCATATGAGAATTTGTACATATACATATATGGTGCCTAAATATCCCTTTCCTTCCTTCCATCTCTTTTGTCTTTTATTAGAGACTGAGTCGCACTCTGTCACCCACAGTGGAGTGCAGTCATGCGACCTTTGCTTGCTACAACCTCAAACTGCTGGGCTCAAGTGATCCTCCTGCCTCACCCTCCCCAGTTGCTAGGACTACAAGTTCAGTCCCTGACACAGCATCTTCCACTCTGCAGAAAAAAGATGACACATCTCACCTGCATTCCAACTACACTGATGGAAAGCCTCTTTAAACGGTGTCAGAGCCAGCTGACTCCTGGTCAGTCTCCACTCTGCTCTCTCTTCTAGTAAAGCCTTTCTAACCCCTGAAGTGGTCTCCTCTCTTTTATATGGACCCTTCCCCCGACTCTATACTGGTACCTCTTTCAATAATAATCAGAGAAAAGCCCCATTAACTCGCAGCGTAGAAGAGATGCAAAAAACTGCAAGAAACTGCTGCTGGTCTTGGCTACCTGGCCCTCGGGTCGGTGATTTTCAGAATGTCTGAAAGCCCACACAAACTTCAGGCCTGACACCTGCCTGCCAGCCATTGTTGGAGGAAAATGATTCTTCCTTGTTCTCCGACTTCCAAATCTCCGGCAAGTGCACCTCATTAGCAGAATCAAAGTTGGAACCCTGCCGGTGAGAAATTCTTGGAGTGTAGCTTCTGGGCAATGCCTGGGAAAGTGTGTAAAGACAGGGGTGATGCTGAATTGATAGGAGACAACTGAGAATGCTGGCGTTTGATTGGGTTCATCTAAACGTCTCCCCTCACCACATGTTTTCGTATTTGGTGTTCTCAATTTGCCGGCCTTAATGGCCTGTATCTATGTAGACATGCAGAGAGAGAGACACACACCCGCTGCAAACAGAAAGAATAGCTAGAAAAGTATCAAAGTGAAAAGAAGACACTTATTTTTTAAAGTTAATTATCTGCACACTTAAGAGACGATGATAAAACACGACTCATTGTATCACTGATATTTACCATCACTAAGGTCAAACCTATCCAGATTCTTGCTTTAAGGAGCAGCACTGCTATTGTGTGCAGAAGGGGGATACATTTTTAGTGAATTATTTTCCTTATAGAAACTGATGGACTTTTTTTTTTTTTAAGACAGAGTTTCACTATGTTGCTCTCTGTAGGGTGCTATGCTGTCACAGCTCACAGCAACCTCACACTCTTGGGCTGAAACGAATCTCTTACCTCAGCCTCCCAAGTAGCTGGAACTACAGGTGCCAGCCACAACACCTGGCTATTGTTTGACGCAGCTGTCATTGTTGTTTAGCAGGCCCAAGCCAGGTTCGAACGTGCCAGCCTCAGTGTATGTGGCATGGTAAGCCCTGTGCTACGGGGATGAGCTGAAACTGATGGACTTTAAGTTACAGTGAAGAATATGGGCTTCGGATCACACTGAGTGAGGTTTATTTACTGCTTGCCTGACTTCAAACAAGTTATTTACCCTCTCCAGGCTTTAACTGTCTTATGCATAAAATGGGGATACAAATAACATCCACCTCTCCCACATTTTGTCCTGTGATCTAATGAGATAACGTATGTAAAAGTGGTTGTGATAAGTTTTCGAAACCATTCTTCCCTTCCCTTTCTGTCATTCTTCTGTTTTTTCCTAAGGGTTGGACTCTGTTTTTGAGAAGTAGATAGAGAAAAATGCATGGATTGATATTTCCTAAGATTTAAAAAAATATAATAAAGAAGCTTTCCTATATATTTTTCTAAGACTGCACCAATTCTTTAAAACTCTGCACGAATCTAGAACATCACTTCCCAATAAAGACTTGATTCTTGATCAGTAATCTCTCTCTCTCTCTTATATACCTATATATTTTTTCAAATTTTATATTGACAGGAAGGTAAGACTGTTTAGGCACATGGTTTTCATTTCTGAGGTAAAGTCCAAGTTTAACTTTGATACTGATGCTTAGTATCACGTATGTCAAACTTAATGATTTGACGCCCAGGGGATATGCGGAACACCCTCTCATTGTGCACATGAGGTCAGATCCTGCCAATCCCCTCCTCCCAGCCCCTTGCTAGACTACACTTGTGCTTTTCCTTTCATGTGGGCATGTAGTTGTTTATATATTGGTTTCAGATTAATATTGAGTATATTGGATACTTGTTTTTTCCATGCTTTAGGCACTAAGATACTAAGGAATGTGTTTCAGCTCCATCCAGGTAAACACAAAAGATGTAAAGTCTCCATCTTTTCTTATGGCTGCCTAGTATTCCATGGTGTACCTATGCCCCAGTTTGTTAATCCATTCGTGGGTTGATGGGCACTTGGGCTGCTTCAATGTCCTGGCAATTGTGAATTGAGCTTTAGTAAACATTCTACAGAAAATTTCCTTGTGATAAAACAATTTTGTTTTCTTCTCCATAGATAGCTATTGATGGGATTACAGGATTAAATGGAAAGTCCACTCAGTAATCTGAAATGTTTTCCCTCTCACATGCTTATCTGCTGAGGAGGAGTGTGTTTGGTAATGAATCTGTCCTTTCTATTTAAGCAAAAGTGTGACAAACTCTAAGCAAAGATACATATTGCAATATGCACATAACTACTGAGATAACGTTTCTCTTTCATCAGTCTTTTTTTAAATGGACCATATGTGAAGACAGATAAAAAGAATCACTTCAGTAAAACTTACTTTCTCTTTTGCTGAAATGTTGCTACAATTTTTTAAATTTCTTTTTTTTTTTTAGATTTCAGAATATTACAAGGATACACACATTTTGGTTAGCTTTCGCACATGTTAAGTCAAGGTTGTAAGTGTGCCTCTACCCAGAACGTGTGCAGTGTGCCCATCAGGTGTAAGTTTACCCCATCTCTCCTGCCCCCTCAGTGCCACAGTATTTCACACTGGTGGCTTTCTTCATGTCGAGTCCTTGAATTCAATATTTTGATATACACGTTAAGGAGATAGGGAAGTGTGGCCTCCATACCGAGGCAGGGTGCAGGAAAGATATAAGTGCTGATTGCTGAATGGTTTGGGGGAGAAGCAGCAGAGAAAAAAAAAAGAAACCTCAGGGAAGAGGGAATTAACAGCAAAAGGAATCCTACCTAAGAATTAACTTGCAAGGAACCAAATATTTATTTTTTATAGTGGTCTTATCATATAGATGAGATATCGATATGATCAATATGTCAGGTGATAAATAAGACAATACCTCTCGCAAAGTTCTATATTTTTCACTCTCTTGCTTCTCCCCCAAACTATTCACTTCCCAACCTTAGCTTTTCACAGATTAATGTGTGTGTGTTTTAGTCGATTGAAATAAAATTTCATTGATTCACCAAATGAAGTTCCCATGAATCTTCAGGGTTATTTTAACATGTCACTTTGCGCCGCCTGGTTCCTCATTTACGTGACTTTAGTTTGTTATACGAGTCGAGACAGGCTGGTCTATTCTGCACTACCAAAAAAAAAAAAAAAAAAAAAAAAAAACCCAGACAGCAAACAAGTTAAGGTCTGTGGCTTAACACAACAAAAGTTTAATTCTTGTTCATGTCATATATACAGTCTATTCATGTGGACTGGGAGACCTAGCTGTGAGCTCTCTAGGCTGTAGTCTCAGGAACATAGGCTGACAGAGGTCCCACAATTTTCTGGCTACATTATCTGGAATGATGGCTGGACTTCCCAGTGGCCATTGTGGAGAGAGACGGGAGCCTGTGTCACAGGGAGAGAGATCAGCCAAGCACACAAGGGCTGTTTGCTGCCTTCACCCAGAGGTGACACAGAGCTCTTCCACTAGCGCCCATGGGCTAGAATTTGATAGATGCTGCCGAGCTGCAGGGGCACTGGTGGGTGGAGAAGACTAAGAGGGATATCTGAGGAGCCAGGGTTATTTCTGACACAATTGGAAACTTCCTTTTTAGTATACTGGAGTATAAATTAAAATTTCATGTAATTGTTTCAGTACTAGAACATGATGCCTGTACTATAGCACGTACTCTGTTTAGTCACTTGCCCATGGATTGTGCCCATTTACAGAACCCCCTTTCAAAAGACTTTATTAATGCTAATTTTATCTGCCCCAACAGAACTGTAAAATATTGGAGAACAGAAACAGTGTCTTCTATTTTTTCATTGCCCCTTATAGCATATAAAATATTTACAAAATGATTTAATGGCAAAATAAAACACCTGCTACTGGATATGCAAATATACATTAGTATGAGGTCAAGGACTCTTAATTTCTTTATGTAGTTGCCATTTTCTTAAACCTGATGGTCTTAAAATATTATCTTGCTTTTGCCTTGCTGCGGTAGAAATCACTGGCATATTTTTAAAGCTCTTCTCACTATTTAACGTGATATCATTTCATGAATATCATTCATAACCAAGGTTCCATATTTTTCTTATAAAATAGTGATTCATTCATCTTATAACAATTACAATGTGACCAACTTGAAAGCCATCCTACCATCCTTTTCTTTCTTTTTTTTTTTTTTTTGAGATAGATCCTCAAGCTGTCCCCCTAGGTAGAGTGCTGTGGCATCACAGCTCACAGCAACTTCCAACTCCTGGGCTCAAGCGAGTCTCCTGCCTCTGCCTCCTAAGTAGCTGGGACCACAGGTACCCGCCATGACACCCGGCTATTTTTCGGTTGTAGCCATCATTGTTGTTTGGCGGCCCTGGGCTGGATTCGAACCTGCCACCTTAGGTGTATGTGGCTGGTGCCTTAGCCACCTGAGCCACAGGCGCTGAGCCCTACCGTCCTTTCAAGAGAATATGCTCCATTTGTTACCTTGTCACTAGGATTCTTAGATTGCGTGGAGATCAAGATAACTATGACTGAAGGATTACCTTTTCCAGACTAAGTGGACTCATTTATGTATTCAGATGTTACTTATCAACCCTTTGTAAGAAATGGCCTCCTCTGCTATAGCTGGCAACAGTAGCAAGACTCAAGGACTAAGGAGGATAAACAACAATTTCATTCATGGTAAAAATAATTTATTGCTTTGTATAATGATTTAGAGCTTGTGAAGTCTTTGATACTGTCCTAGAAAAAAGGCAGTCCTGATAGTACTGGATATTTCCACTTTATAGTCACAGAAAATGATCACATGTCTAAAAATCATTAGAGGCCAGCATAGAACTCAGGCTTTCTGGTTTGTACACATTCTATGGAGCAGACGTCTAGACATGACTCCTCTGCAAGATGACCCTTGCAAAAAGGAAATAGCTTCTATCACTTGCAAAAATATTGTGGTCATCTCCATGTTTGTGTATCAGAATATTTCCTAAATTTGTAGAAAGTGTTCTGCAGAGCAACGGGTAATGAGAAGGATACTCTGTGAGAAGTTGAGTTCAGAGAACAGATGGGCCAATCGGTTCTGAATACTTTGGAGAGAGGCCCCAATATCTTGCTTTAAAAATTTTGCAGTCTACTTCCGATGTTGTTTACTGTTTGTTTTTACAGATGTTTGAACACAGTGATTCAGAGCCAGAAATTGTGCCTGTCAGATTAAAGGAAGGAAAAAAAACTATAAAATTTCTAGTGAAACCAAGGCAACAGATAAAGAGAAAATATGATATCTGACAAAAGCCTAGAAAATCTTGTCCTATGAAAATGATGCAATAGATAAAGATTAACTGTGGTGTCTACATCATCCCAGAACACCTTTGTAAACTGCTGAAGTGTGGTAGTTTAGGGTGTTTCATGAAATGCTATGACTACAAATATCAGAAATAACTTTCTCTCTCTTTCTTTCTTTCTTTCTTTCTTTCTTTCTTTCTTTCTTTCTTTCTTTCTTTCTTTCTTTCTTTCTTTTCTTTCTTTCCTCCTTCCTTCCTTCCTTCCTTCATTCCTTCCTTCCTTCTTTCCTT
>NW_003852403.1:18232369-18270594 GCF_000181295.1 Otolemur garnettii
TTTTTTGAGACAGAGTGTCACTGTTTCACCCTTGGTAGAGTGCTATGGCATCACAGCTCACAGCAACCTCCAACTCTTGGGCTCAAGAGATTCTTTTGTGCGGCCTCCTTAGTAGCTGGGACTACAGGTGCCCGCCATAATGCCTGGCTAGTTTTTGTTGTAGTTGTCATTGTTTGACAGGCCTGGGCTGGGTTCAAACCAGCCAACCCCAGTGTAGCTGGCACCCTAGCTGCTGAGCTATAGGCACCAAGCCACAAAATAATTGCTTAAATTTATATTTTAAAGGCATGAAATCTGTAGCTGTCATGGATATAATAGTCAAGAAACACTGGCTTCTAAGAAAAGATTAACTGGAACGACATGACAGGGCCTCAGGTGTGTTGCAGTTCAAAAGTGATTTCACTGATGTGAGCCCTGCCTTCTTTGAAGCTCTCTTTGTAAATACAGTTGTGTGGGGGAAAGTATGGAGAACTGTCACAGTTTGCCTTGAAGGTTTGGTGGTTACTTTCCTCAAGTGATAACAAAAGAGAACAGGGTGGTGTGAAAAGACTGATAGCGGGAGAAGGAGAAGACCTCAAGGAAAGAGCAAGAGAGAGAAGACTGTGGAGAAGCTCTTCAGATGGCAGTAGAAGGGGGGAGGACCCAGGTCAACAACCTCCAGGCCTTCCTGAGGGCACGTCTGCCTTGCAGCTAACAAAGCTTGTGTTGTGGGGTTAAGATTCTCAGCCTTTAAAAAGAAGTATGTCCTGCCATTTGCCACGACATAGGTGAACCTAGAGCACATGTTACTAAGCGAAATAAGCCAAGTACAGAATGAAAAATACTGCACGATCTTACCTTAACATGTAATCTAAAGAGCCAAATGGATAGAACGAGAGAGCAGCATGGTGATTATGTGAGTCACCAGGAGAGTTGTGACATAGATGAACCTAGAGCACATGTCACTAAGCGAAATAAGCCAAGTACAGAATGAAAAATACTGCACGATCTTACCTTAACATGTAATCTAAAGAGCCAAATGGATAGAACGAGAGAGCAGCATGGTGATTATGTGAGTCACCAGGAGAGTTGTGACATAGATTGCACTGTGCGCCCTTATTTCACTTCCAAGAAACACCGTCCACAGTGTCCTTTCTGATTCACCTGTGCAAGTTTCAGTTTGCTCAGCTTATGGGTCCTGCTGGGAGGGCTTCATTTGTTTCTGTCCATGCAGATTTTATGCATTTCTTAATTTTTGTGTATCTGGAAACTTTCATTAGTAAGCCACCTACTAGGGGCAGGGCAGTGGAGGAAATGGGGAGATGTTGGTCAAGGGATACAAATTTGTAATTATGAAAGCAATAAGTCCTGGAGATTAACATACAGCATGATGACTGTGGTTAATAGCGTAGCGCATATGTGAGGCATGCTAAGAAAACGGATCTTGGGTGGTGCCTGTGGCTCAAAGGACTAGGGCACCGGCCCCATGTACCAGAGGTGGTGGGTTCAAACTTGGCCCTGGCCAAAAAAAAAAAAAAAAGAAAAGACAACAGATCTTAAGTATTCTTTTAAGTAAATGAGGAGACATAAATGTTTTTTAGCCTGACTGTGGGACTCATTTCACAGTTTACGTGTACATTAAAATATCATGTACACTTTAAATACATGTAATTTTTATTTGTCAATTATACCTCAAACAAAGGTAACAAAGAAAGACTTTTTGCAATCAAAAGGCAGTCTTTAGATCAGCTAACTTTCCTAACTAGTTAGGCTGGAGAAGAAGCCAGTCCCTGAGGAGGCAGAGTTGATAATGTAGTGCTTAGTGACTGTGACTAATTAGGGAACTTAATTAAGCGGTCAAGAAGGAAGAAAGATAATCACTCTCCGTCAGTTCCCACTCTTTTGTACCCTGGAGCATGAGAGAATTCGCTTTCTCCCAGGCCACCACACAGTTCCTGCTCTTTCACTTAATCTTGATGTAACCTCCCCTGCACCCTCCGGAGGTGATCCAGGTTATACAAGTAAACGGCACACGTTGCTTTGTTTCCTTTTGCTGGGACAGTTTTATTTATATTACAGTTGTCTGTCGTATAACATATTTGAACTGGCTACTTTAGTCATGGTTCTTGAAAATCATATTGATTGAAATATTTTGTCTGATTGTTATTTTATGGGTGGAAGGCTGTTGGTTTTGTGTTTATTAATTTGGACTATACTAATTTTCATCCTTAGTAATGAGGATGGGAAAGTTTGTGAAAGCCCTTTCATGCTGTTCAAATCTGTCGTTATTATGTGGGCGCTATTAATGGCTCATGCCTATAATCCTAGCACTTGGGAGGCCAAGGTGGGCAGATTGCTTGAGCCCGGGAGTTAGAGACCAGCCTGAGCAATACTGAGACCCCATCTCTACTAAAAATAGAAAAAACAGCCGGGCTTTGTGGCAGATACCTATAGTCCCACCTACTGGGGAGGTTGAGGCGAGAGGATTGCTTGAGCCAAAAAGTTTGAGGTTGCTGAGAGCTATGTTTCCATTGCATTCTACCCAGAGCAACAGAGTGAGTCTCTGTCTCAAAATAATAATAATATGAAATTTTGAACAGAAAATTAGTTATAAATGTAGGCAGTAGGAGGCTTTCTGGAATCCATTCCTACACTGGGAAGATTTGCAATGACTATTCCCAGAAGTAACTGTAAACTACAGAAATGGAGCTTCTACCGAAACCAAATGAATTCAGGTCCCAGTGGGTCCACAGGCACTCCAGGTCTTAAATTATAACACCAATCATATTTTATGACCATAACTAAATCTCAGTTAATCTAGTCTTACAAGATACCGGTTTTAAGCATGGGAGGCGGTATGTATTTTCAGCTGTAGGTAGGCTAACGTTTTATTTTCTCGGAGAAATACCTCCCAAGCATTCTTCTACCCCCACCTCAACAATATAATGCACATACATGGTGGCAACAGAACGTGAGAGGTAAGGTGAGAGCCCAGTATTATACTCCTGAGAAAACGTATTACTATCAGTGTAAATAAAATCTGAAAATGTTCCTCCTTGACCAGAATCCCCTGTCAATGACTAAATCCATTTTCATGATGATGATACAACAGCCACGTACAATGAGAGTTTATCATGAGGGTTACGGAAGTGGTTGATGAAATTTAACATAGACCTGATATCATCATGGCCTTTAAAAACCACTGAGCTGCATCTTTCATGCTCTGCCCACTGTTAGCCCTGAGGTCTGAAATTCTCAGGTCTTACTCCCATAGAAATACCGATAAATATTTACAAAGAACAAAGCCAAAGGTAAGTAAAATCCTATTCATTTTTGTAATACAATTCAAAATACCATATTGATTCTATTTTGTCCTGTTCAATTTTCATTGCTTAGAATGTTTTTTGTAACATCCAAGGCTGCTCCCAGTGCTGATGTCCTTTCCAGCTCGGCAGCCTTCCTTTACATCATCTTAGTCTGTTTACTCAACACAATACCTACCTCCTTGTTTCCTTAATTATTTCTTCCCAGCGGGACCTATGACAAGCTCTGTTAGGATTTCTGCTCACCCCTGATTTCTGTGTCTAAAGGTCCACTGCTTTCCTCATCCTCCCTCCCCATGAAGTGTGTCCATTATTAGATTTATTCCAACTACATGAAAACTCAGTGAAAAGCTGTGGGAAGTCTTAACACCTGGAATAATGATGGCACTTACAGAAGGGACAAAACATTTATATTACATGCTGAGCACCATATTTTATATGGAAAGTCGAGACTCACAGGGCTGTGCACCTATCATCTCCATGAGATATAGATCGGAAGTGGTGAGGCTGATGTCCTCTTTCTTCACAACTTAAACACATAGTCCATTAAGTACACCGAGCATCTTTTTGAGGTGAACGGTTTGCCACTGTAGGTGTGCCAAAGTGTACTATTATTGCTTTAATTATATTTTATTTATAATTTATGAAAGTCTTACTTAGGACTTACATAAACTTTTTTTTTATTTTAATGTAAGAAAGGATTTGCAAACTTTGTTTGTTTGTAGTAGCAAAACTTGTGGGCTGGCAGGGTGTACCATCCTGTGAGAAGTTACCTGTTAGTTGTTACCGTGGTCTCCATGCTTCCCTTCCTCCTGGTCTTGGGTACCCTAATGGAAAGCTCCTTAGTGTAATTCAGGACCCCTAATGGGGCCGTTTAGAACAATGTCCCAGACTGGAGGAGTGGGATCTCTTAGTGGAAGAAGTGAAGGAATTTGTGATAATGCTCTTTCTTGGTTCCCACAGGCCCTTTTTGTTTTGGGCTGTCAGACTTGGGGAAGTGGAATTTGGATTAGAATGATTTCTACTTGTGAAGTCTGATTTGGTCCTAGGCCAGGAGGTGCCAGCCTACTGAAATGCAGGGTGCAGGGACGATGTTGGCTGCTGAGGGCTTTCAGAGAGAGGTAGTAGTGAGTGAGGGTGAAGGGATCTTCTGTGCTATATCACCTTGATCATTTGCACAGGGCTGAGAAGGCAGTGACTGATAGTCAAAATTTACTCAGGAGTTTGAAATAATTGACCATTTGTCTGGTGCTTCCCTCTGGTTATCTTTTGAGGACTCAAATATGATGTTAGATGCATAGAGGGGGCACAGAGCCTACTAAGAGGAGAAACGCCAATGCTTGTAACTATGCGACCTTTCGATCCAAACATTAGACTCTCTGTGATGCTTCTGGTCACACTTAAACATTTGCAGGACAAATTACAATGTCTATAACTTCACTCCTTTTGTGTATAGATGTGTAACTAAATTGGATGCCATTCCTTGGTCTATTAACTATTCAAATATCTACGATAAAACGAGTACATTGAAATATCTTTTGGTGGCCCCCGACTTTCTTTCCCTTAGATTGTCACAGATAAGACAGGATAAAATTGTGAAGGCATTTAAGGGTAAGTGCGTAAGACTTGATATTAAGTTTTTAGAACTATGAGATTGGAAGAAAATCTAGAGATAATCTAGTTCCACTTCTGCCTTTTACAAAGACAGGATGCTAACTAGCCGAGCACTAAGTCACCTGGTAATGGGATCTCACTCCTGTCAGGGCAGAACCTCCGCGATGATTTTGGCTTCCTGGCATTGCTTGTAGCACTATCTTTTTTTATTGGTTAATTTGTATCTGTAAATATTTTGTTGCCCTGTGTTGTAAGGTTCTTGAAAACAGAAATTGTGTCTTATATTTCTTTGTAACTGTTCCAGGAGTTCAATAAATAAATGTTTGTTGTTGTAGCGGGGGCTGATTTATGGGAAAGAGGCCTCAACGTCCGTAAATAATGTGATTTGTGCTGTCACCTTGGCAAATAAAGAGTGGTTGTGGGCATGTAAATAATAGAAACCAAGCTTTGCGTAAACATTTCAAAATACTAAAATATCAGAATAGATGAGACCATTGAATAAAAATCGACATCAATCACAACCCACCCTATTTTTAATAAGCTCAAAATCCAAGAGGATAATTTGATGCAAGTGGTCACTTCTGCTTTCAGTCTGGGAGGAAGTCAATAAATTCCTTTGGCTGTTACAAAAGTAGTTTAAATTCCATGCAGGACGCAAGTCTGGGGAATCACATCAGCCTCAGCCTATAAAAAAGCCTGGAGAGACAGCAGAACGTCTCTCCACTCGAGCTGCTGAGGGAAGGTAGTCTTGTATTTCAGCACAGGAACTAGCAAGCTGAATTTAATTCTCAGAGATGGAGCTTGCCATCTAAGCTCCTTGTCTGTTCTGCCATCTAAACTGAAGGTGAACTTTTTGTCTTTTCCAATATTCTTAAGTCATTTGGAGAAATCTAATACATGGTACTCCTATTACATCAGCTTAGCTCAAGATATGTTTTCCTCTCTATAAAATTCCATTGCACACACAAACAAAAAAATAAACTTGATGTTCCAGAAGGGGAGAGAAGCGGCCCAGAATATGTAAATTGTTTGAGATTTGACAAATCATTTACTGTGTGCGGTGTGATATGCAAATCAGGGCTAACGCTGCTCTTATCTGCATTGCAGATTCTCCGTGGCATGCGTACACTCTGCATGCAGGACGTGCAACAGAGCATTGGAGTTTAGTGCAAGGAATCCAGGCAGTGGAAATCAGAGGGAGGAAGGGGTATTAATTTTGTGTCTCTAAGATTACATGAAATATATGCAGGCAATCGCGGTCTGAGTTGGTGAGGTCAGAGACTTCTAATTTGTAAATGAAATATTACATTAAGTAATGGATTTAAAAGGTAAATTGTAAGTAATACAACTGTTCATTCCCAACCCATTCAGGGATTTCTTCTTAGGAAACACAGCATATGAGAAAAGTAATGGTGAGAAGATCAGGAACTAATACACAATGTGTGTACATGTTACTGCAGTTGCATGATGGATATAACACATGCACACATCTACATTTAATCCTGACCTTTGTACTATGAGTACAGCTACGCAGAGTCTGTGCAGCATAGCTTTTCTGTATTGTTGGAGCCTGACGAGGCAGTTTTCTATGTGAGGAGACTGAGCTTGTCAGGGACTGTTTTCTTCCTGAAATTCCACTATTAAAAAAATCATGTCTGTTGGTTCAGTGATTGTTTTAGTTTTGTTGTTTATTTTCTTTTTTGTTCAAGTTAAATGCAAAGTAATCTGGTGAAGTAAACCCTTGAAATTCTATCATCTAAACCTTGGTGGAATTAATTATCAGCAACCTGAGTGAGGAAAGGTCTGCAATAGGAAATAGGTATATGCCCAGGGTCAAGGATATACTTTTATTAGAGAATAATTATACTGAAAGTTGTATCTTATTGATTCAATTTGCATTGTTTATGTAGCTCATAAATGACTTTTTAATTGGAAAATGGGGTTTTAGACTTCACACTTTTTCCTTGCTGTTGGAGTTCTATTGTCCTTCATCATTAGTTGAATTGGTTGAGCAATAACAGCCTTCTTCTCTCATGAGACGGTCTATATGATTAATGTGAAAATAACTAACCCTGTCTCCACTGTTGGCATCTTTCATTGCCTTCTTTTTTCCTAAGTGACATGACACTATGTTGTATACTAACACTGTCCTACATGGAATGGTCACTGATTTTGTTCAGTAGATCATAGGTTGTATATGTCATTTTTCCAACTTCTGTTTCTAAGATAAGAAGACTATAAAATTCCATTTATGATAAAACATTTCCGGTAGGACACATCACCTGGTACACATATTAAAAGGAAGTAGAGTTAATGAGTAACAGTTTGCTAGTTGTGTGAGTGACACTCAGCAGGGTGTTAAGCTGTGTGACGAGGAGGACAGGTTCTCTGGAACGTTAGAAGCAGAGCTGGAAGAGCCGGGAGGCAGTGTGTTACTGTTATGAGATGCCATCATTCTTGAGAATTTAATGTTCAATTATCTTTTGGATTTTGGCGTTTTCTGTCGTCTACCTTGCTCATTTTGTCATAGACTCATTTTGACCTTTGATTCTGGCTACCTTTCTTTGTGGGTGCTGTGCAGTGCCTCCCAGAGCATTCTGCCGCCCTCACACAGTGGTTTTCAGTCTGAGAGTATCGTGACATGTATGTGGTTAGACCTCAAGTCATTTTAATTGTTTGCTTCTTGATTAGTAACTTCTGGCATGTTAGGGAGCTCTAGGCTGAATTCTGGATTCCTGTTGTCTGTGTGTTACTGCTTTTGGCCCTCCCTCCCAGGGAATGCAAATCACTATTCTTTTATTGATGTTAAGTGCAAGTCAATGAGGGGCTTCCTTCAACGTGGTCATCATGTGAGAAGCTTCTCTAGGGTTTTCTTTCCTTGGTCACCTTGTTACTAACTAACATGCAACATCGTATAGAGCGTTATTCAGATATGGTTGAGGATAGTCCTCGATTGGCTACAGATTCGGCAGAATTTTCTTCCTTGCTTCTGTAAATGATTTTCTGTGGGTTGTGTCTGTTAGTTTCGTTTCCCCCATACACGTGGCAGGGGATTAATCGAAGTAGGGAAAAGAAGAAGACAGTAAAGGTTAGGGTGTTTATTTTAAAAAATCTATTTATTACTATTATTATTTTTATTCTCAACCAGGTTAACCTGATTAGAAAGGGTTTGCTTAAGACAGCAAATTGCTACCGTTTTTATTCCTAGAAGGAACACATACCTTCGTGTTCTTGACCATCGAGTGTTCCCTCTGCCCCGCATCTCATCCCACTTCACAGAGCTCATTTGACAACACGAGATTCTCTTTTACCACGTGGGAAATGTCAGAGCCGTTTTTGTTTCTATGATGTTTTGTTTTGTTTTTATAGGGTGGGTTTAACTAAGAGTAGGAAGACTTGTGGAGGACTATAGTTTTTAAGAGGATATGATACCAAGAAGGACAAGGAATAAGGAGAAAGCCACCTGTGAACTCTAGAAAAATGAGATATTAATTTAGTAAAATATGATAGATTTAGGCTGATGATTTTAGCACTTGAAAGCTGATGGTATTTATTTCAGGAACATATGAGAACTCATAGTAGCGACTTGTTGAATCTTTGAAATGTTCATTGCTTTTTTACAGGCTGAACTAGAGAAGGAAAGGGACAGGAACTGGATTTCTATGGACAAGTGGTCAGACAAGAAGCAGGCATCTATCTGCCTTTTTCCCCTTGTGCCAAGTGGGCTTAAATATATCACAGTGATATGTTTGCTTCCTCCCAAACACATAAACATATTTAAACATTTCCATGTCAGCTCCTTCCCTTTACGTTCTTCTTTCACACATAGCACTTTCCTTCAATTTTTTTCCTCTTGCTTTTTATCTTTCTCCTAAAGTTAATTTTAATTAACACCATGGTAACAGGCACAGTCTCTTCCTAGGGGCAAAGGAGCTTTCTGAAAGGAGGCACACATCTCACTGGTTAATTCCTTTGACTATAAGCATTCTGTATTGGCATTTGGCACATCTAAACTCTCCACCACTTAAGTAACACTCCAGAAAAGAAATGTTAAAAAAGTTTCAGCAGAAACTGGAAGCTATCGCCCTGGAGCTCCTGGGCATTGGGAATGAGGAACACAAATGCACTATTTGAACATTTCGCCTCCATTATCCTCTGTCTAAACTAAAGCAGAAGCAAGAAATCAGAGCCAGGCACGGGTTCTGGATCCTTCATACATGGTTCAGTGTGGCTGTGTTAACAAATAAGAGACTCTCCATTCCTATACTCTGGACTCTCTTTCCCAGAGGAAAATTATTTCTTCCTTATGCCCTCATAACATCTTTCTCTTCTCCTTCCAGGCATTATTATCTCGGGGACCTTAATAACTACCCACCCAGGAGCTCCGATTAAGAACTCCAGTGATGATATTAGTTAACATTTTATTGACCACTCAGTAGGGGCCAGACATTATGCTAAACATTTTATATATATTTAAATGTCATAATGTCTCTAATAGGTTAAGAACTTTTTACCAGTTTTAGAACTTAGGAAATGTATGGTCTGTAAAGTTACATAACCTAACAGTATGTGGTGGGGTGAGCTGGTGACTGAACTTGGTGACTCTGAAGCTGGTATTCTAAACCACTACTCCCTTCTTATTCTAACACACGAATAACTTTGATTTCTTTCTATCCCACACTCACTTCTCTTTCAAGTGTGTTTGAGTCCCATTTCCATTGTCGAATCAACTCAGCCTTGGAGTCTTTGCACTAATCCCCATTGGACTGATGTTTCTGTCGGGCATCTTGCTTGATTCTTTGCTCTGGTTTTCTTGCAAATGCTTTCTTTAGATACCTTTTGGGTTCATACATTGATGGACAGGGCCATGCATCGAAGGTAAGATATCTTTCCAGGATCTGAGTCCTTGCTACTGTTTATTCAGAATTGTTTAAAGAATAATGGAAACAAATATTCAATCATTGCATTTATTTTCTCCTCTCCCAATGTGTACTATATCTAGTACAATGCTTCTGGTCTTTTCTGCTGAAATAATTTATACTTTTTCCTGAAGTCTTATTAGGTTGGTAGAGATTATAGTTTATCAAATATCAATAATGGATACTTATAGAAAAGTATTGACCGGTCTGAGGAAAGACAGATATGATTCTTTCCTTTTAAGGAATCCCTTTGTGCCTCGGTAGCTTTGAGTTAAATGAAAGTAGGCTAGATGTGAAGTCCTGTGTGGAGGATCCCTGGTTCAGTTATTCTTGTATGGAAAATTGAGTGATCAAAAGCCGTTTTCTCACATCTACAGTTTCATGCTGAAACTTGAGACCTAGCATATTTGATTTATGGTAGCAACGAGGTCCTGAGAGGAAAACTTAATAAGCAAATGGTGAATTAAGGAGGAACAAAGGCCAGACAATAGGGTAATTCTACATTCTAATGGGAAATGAGCAATAGAGGCCAAAATACATAACAGAGGCCAAAATGCCTCTTCTGGAATCAGCTGTCTGGATACATAGTTATCGTGTTGCATAATTAATCTAACATTTGTTATATGTATTTTTTTAAGTTTATGGTATGCTGTTCTACTATTTATGGAATGCTATTCTACTATTACAAAAATTCAGTGGATACAACATTATGGCTTACAATTATACTTTAGAAGAGACAAAGAATTCTCACCTACTCGAGATGTTCTTGTGCAGTGTTTTACCTGTACTTTTTTTTTTTTTATACTTTGGGATTTGGGGAATGCATTAAAAGAAATATCACTGAACTAGGACCCAGGAAACCTTCACTGGAACCACTACTAACTATCAATGAAATACAGACCAAATCATAGATACTTTCTGGGTTCAGTTTCTCCTTTGTAAAGAAAGAAAAACCCCAAGTATTCGATGATCTCCAGGGTCCTGGGTTCCTGCCAATTCCAGTCTCTTTTGGTTCTTTACATGTATAGTATGACTCTCAAAAATGGTTTTCTAAATTTATACCCTATTGTCACAAAATAAGTATTCAATAAATGTTGATAGAATGATTTCAAAAACTAAGAGATCTATGAAGAAAAGAGAATTTTTTTTTGTATATTTCAGTATTCACTACGTATAAAAGTTAACTAGGTAACGTCATATGTCTGGCAGTCTTTCACATGCATTCATTTCTTTGGTATTTGTCATCTATAAATTTGTCGAGAAGTTGGACTCTTGGGAATATGATGCAGCATCTACAAGATATGGTCAAGCTTTGAGCAAGGTGCTTTAGATACCAAATCTTACTTAATTTTCATGGCTTCCTGGTGCAATAAGTCTAATTACCCCTATATTTTTTTCAGTGAGGAAATAGAGACTCCGTAAAGCTAAGAAACTTATCTAAGGTAATAAAGCTAGAAAGTAGCAGATCTGACTTGCTGAGATTTAGATTCAATTCTTTCTTGGCTCTAAAGACAATGATCTTTTCCATTGTACTATGCTGAATAATGCTTTTTACTGAGCCAAGCATCTATTATGTTACTTTATCCTGATGCCATCCCTATGAGTCCTTTTGAAAAAAATCAGTGGAAGTCATTAAAAATATAAGTTATCCTTGCTTTTGTATTCACTCTACAAAATTAATGTAATATATAGTGCGTCAGTCAGAGCAAGGCCAAGTCGGACACTGGGCCAGAGGAACAGCTATCACTTTTCATAATGAACACTCTCAGAGATTAGCTCAACGGGGAGGCTGGGAAACTTTCCAGTTAGCATCAAACATGATCTTTCTAGCATTACGTTTTACTTTCAGACAATTCATTTTTACTCCATTTGTCCTCTTCTTAAAATTAATTTTTGACAAGTGAGTGGTATGTTGTTTCCCCATATTGTAGTGTTAGATCATTTTAAAAAGCTATGAAAAATAAACATTAGTTAGATCATTTTAAAATGCTATGAAAAATAAATGTTAGTTAAATGATTTTGAACTATCCTCTCCTCTTTCATTAAATGGTAAAAAATAAATAATAACACAATTCTTTGCATTAGAATGGCATCAAATGGATTTCTGGTTTTCTTGAACCTTCCTTACTATGTTGGAGCAATATTTTTTCTTTGGGTTAGTTTTGCATTAAGATTCTTCAATTACAGAGTACCTACGATACAGAGTGTTCAGTGACAAGGAAATAAACAGAGAAAGTAGTCTTTGTTCAATCGTAATTAACCTGTACTACTGAGTTGGCATGCACCCAGCCACATTGACTGCAAATCATCAGAAAAAACAAAGCCCAAATACCAATGATGGGTGAAAAGACTTATAAAGATGGATGAGTCTCTTTTGAAAAGGTGAGAAAGCGAAGGGTAGGCATCCCTGCGAGAATTGGTGTTAACTGTTTTTTAAAAATCATTGTTAATGATCTGGCAGCCTGAGTCAACAGCACATCAATGAATCTGAGGAGAGATGTGAAATCCAGAGTGTTACAGCATCACGATAGGCAGAGAAATCATTCAACTAAATCCAATGCCAGAAGAAATTGGAAGAAAAGAGCTACATGACATTTCGCTTAAGAGGAAAACCTCCCTCCGGAATGTTTTTTCTTAGATCATTCCTCTCTGTGGAACACAAGAAGGTTTCACTGGCCTTGAGAAGACCACTGTTGTTGCTGTGGTTCTATAATCATTTTGCTCCTGAGCATAAGGGAATAAAGTCCTAGTGACCAGAGACTGTATGCATGATGTAGGACCCTGGGGTCATTTTCATACCCCCAGCCATCTGTGAGATATTGCCATATCTATTGTTCTTAGCATGTATTAAGTATATGAAACACAGGGAGAAAAGCTGGCATAGACCTGGTTCTTACGGCACAGGAAAAAAAATGAACCTTGAGGTCCAAAATCCCCCAGCTGCTAGCCCTCATTCCCACAGGTAATTTTAATCTGCATTTCCTAACTTCCCTCCTGTTAATACTGATTCTTCTACCTGGGCTTCTCTCCTCTACCAATTTCTGACTTCTCTGATAGGGGAACCTCACTGCTCAGTTTTTACTTTATTTGGCTTCTTTCTTACAGCCGTCAAACGTATTCAAATTTATTCCAGGAAATACAGCTGTACGATTCGGGCCATTCTCCTTCCACGACCTCCTATTTCTCACATTCCCATTGGAACTAAAGGTCTGAACACCCATTTCCTCCCTACCCACTGACAGCAGCTGCCACGGGCTTCTTGTTTTCTGAAGCCGACAAACACTTGTGGCCCTCATTCTCCTTTCCTTCCCTCTGTCAACCAACTTGCCGACCACGTCCATACTTAGTTTCCTGATCCTTCCCTTTCTCCAGACTACTTGACCTTTCCTTCTTTCCTTCTCTTTCGTAACTCCTTTTCTCTTCCCAGCTTCTGACAGTACGGAGCGTTCCTCGACACTTTGCGATTCACCTTTCCACCCCTCGCACGTTCACACTGTTTGATCCACTGTCTTGTACCTTGCTGACTCAAAGTCTCTCTCCTGAGCTCCAGACCTAAAAATCTATCTACTTAGCACATGGAAACTCAAATAAAACCACATCAAACTCCTGTTATTTCCCAATGGCATCACCAT
This sequence comes from Otolemur garnettii, assembly GCF_000181295.1. Lineage (NCBI taxonomy): Eukaryota > Metazoa > Chordata > Mammalia > Primates > Galagidae > Otolemur > Otolemur garnettii. The sequence goes on from NW_003852403.1 coordinate 18,245,837, forward strand.
CCATTTAATTACCCTCACCAAAAAGGTCAAATCCTTTTTTTTTTTTAAAAAGAAACCAGATCTCATATCCAACTGATAGCTCTGTCTGTCCCTAAACATCTTCCCTCTCTGACTCTTCCTCACAGGGCTGTCCACTCATTCCGGTTCCCACTCCTTTTCACCCGTACTGTTGTAATTGCCCTCTAGTTGGTCTCCTATCATCCAGGTTTGTTCTTTCTAATGGATACCTAAAGCATATTTTAGAATTTCTGCCCTAAAATCTTGCTTTTCTATTTCTTCCTGATTGTGTAAAAAAATCTAAATTCTTTTTTTTTTTTTTTTTTTTTTTGAGACGGAGCCTCAAGCTATACCCCTGGGTAGAGTGCCATGGCATCATGCTCACAGCAACCTCCAACTCCTGGGCTCAAGCGAGTCTCCTGCCTCAGCCTCCCAAGTAGCTGGGACTACAGGCGCCCACCACGACGCCCGGCCATTTTTTGGTTGCAGCCATCATTGTTGTTTGGCGGGTCCGGGCTGGGGATTCGAACCCGCCACCTTAGGTGTATGTGGCTGGCGCCTTAGCCGCTTGAGCCACAGGCGCCGAGCCCTAAATTCTTAATTTAGCACATGGGCCTTTTGTTTAACCAAAATTAAGACACTGTCTTATATTTATTTTTTCTCAAGAAGACACACTAGGGCTTATTGTCAGGGGATGTCTTATTTTTATCAAGTATAATACAACAACCTACATTTATTCAAATACAGTTAAGTCATCTTCTTCTGGAACCTGACAGGGGGAGCTGACCTTGTTGGTGAGGCTGGCACTAGTGGTGCGTGAACTCCTTTCCCCTAGCTGGTCCCAAGTGCCCAATAGGATGCCTGCGACTCCACTTACCACATGCGCCCACACTCATCCACGCAAGTGTGAACAGCTTAAAGAAAGGAGCTGTGGCAGATAAAAGGTATTCCAGTCTTCCTTACTGCTCTGTGCCCCCAAATGCATGATGTGGCTATGCAGCATATCTGCATCACTAGGTCTTATTATTGCATCACACCCATCACTAGGTCTTATTATTGGAGTAGGGCTTATATTTAACAAATGCATAGAAATCCTGCTAGGACTTATTTTGGGGGTAGGTCTTATTTTCAGGGAAACACAGTATCTTTCAACTTCATATCTTACCATATCTCTTATCCCTTCACAAGTACCTGAAGGTCACCTTCATTCTTACTGAACTGCATTTCCTTATGTGTTTTTGCTCTCACAAAGTTTTTGATCCCTCAGGAAAAGCTATCTCTTCTATGAACCTATTCCCAATTCCACTTGGGAGACTTACTCATTGCAACCTGACCACCTGTGGTTTTCTGAACATGACATATTGTGTCAGCTAGAGCACTGTATTGTGATTCCTTGGCTGTCTTTTTCTCCTTACAGGATTCTGAGCTCCTGGAAGGTAGGCTTATTACCTATTCATCTGAGTCATCGAGGCCTAGCATATAACAAGAACTCAATTTTATTGAGTTGAGTGAAAGAATTATTGAATGAATTAAACACATGTAAATTTTAATAGCTTAGAGGTATTAGATAGCCAATGAGCATGTGTCTAAAAATGGCAATACAGCTAGAATTTAATTTCCATATGGTTTATGAGTCATTAAGTTCCTAGACTTCTTTTCCAAACTGTATCTGGAAACTACTTCATGAATGGAGAAAGAGAAGACTAGAAAAAGCTTTAGGAACACAAGAATTGATGGCGATGATTTTTCTAAAGTCCTTTTTGGTGATATATGCAGTATAAGCGTACAATAAATATTACCGAATGTTTTAGATAACTTCTGGCATTCACTGAATAGTTTCTGTGATTTATAAGAACAACACAGTGCAAAGTCCCCTTGGGCAGCTGGAGGAGTCTCCACCAAGCCACTGCAGGAGAGTGCTGGCTCACCACATCTCAGAAAATCTTTTCTAACAAGTTTGATTCTCTTCTGTACCATTTTGGCTAAATTCTCTAATTTTCAGTCAGAGAGAATCATGTACCGTCATTTTCTTTTTATTTCTGGACATTCAAGTAACTAAAACACCTTACATGTCTCTATGGCCCAAATAACACTAATCCTTAACATCATTACTTTTCTAAGCGTTTTCACTGTGTTTATAAAAAGATCTGCTGCCTTTCCTACTTAAGTATTTCTAAATCTAAAAAAAAAAAATAAAATGTTTCTATTATCTTATCATTAGTGACTTATATGTTTATGTCTTCAGAGGATTGTAACTCTTCAAGGCTCAATCTAGGTCTCCTTATCTTTGTCTGTCTGGGGTGTGTCAGGGAACATTTGCCAGGTTGAACGGATATGCACTGACAATCTAACACCATGTCATATATTTAAAAATATGACAGAAAACGGTTTCTACTTTTAGGCTGATGTTTCAGGATGCATTTATCATCACATCTTTCTTGGTTAAACCTTTCATCACTGAATCTACTTAAGATCCTCAGGTATTTTAATTTGTGTCCCCATCTATTATTTTAAGAATGTCACCATTATATGTTTTTAAAAATTATGAACACATATTTTCTTTACCCCTCTAAGTAAAAATTCTGTCTGATACTTTCAGAGCTGAGTATCAGATAGAATAAGTATCCATCAAAACTAAGGGAGAGGGGTGAGAATAAATGTCACAGAGGGGTGGAAGCACCATACTGGTTCCCTATTTGCATGGTACTCCCAAATCTAATTGGTGATAGTGAGTTAGAGATTTTGCATCAAAGTGTTTGACATTTAGACGGCGGTTCCCATTATCAACTGGGGAACCAGCACAGTCTTTACCCAGTTACTAATGATGGTGGTGTTCCTTTTCTATCACGTAATTTCATGCTATTTATCTGAGAGAAAATGCGTGAGGACTTTCATGCATTAAAGCATCTTATCTGGAATCCTTAGGATCAATGTAGACCAAGAAAATGTCAAGTTCACAGGTAACATCTGTGTCCTTATAACATTAAAGGGCACAATTACAGCTTGTTTCCCTTCATTTAACATTCACATTTTTGGCATAAGGTGCAGCTGAATAATGCTGTTATAACAAACACTGATAGAATGATTGCAGAACTCATTATACTACCAAAAAAAAAAAAAAAAGATGAATGGGAAAGAGTGTTATCAACCCTCTGCTTGAACAGCACCTGGAGGATAGGGTGACATTTCTGAGGCATCAGCAAGCTGTGGGCAGCTACTATGCTTTCTGATGGGGGTTAGGTGGCTGCCTAAAAGGTTCTAGGACACAGATATTCCACTGGACCACAGGTATTCAGTTAGATCTGCATCAGTCCTATATAAATTAATACATACAGGGTGGCCATGAACTTCATACCAGCTGCTATTTATACAATTGCACATGTGCTTCAAAGCATTCGCTTTCCATGATGGTCACCCTATTTATTACAACAACCACTAATCACAAAAAAGTGGTGATTTCTAAACTTTATGTCCACCTTGTATATTACAGCAAAATAATGATCTTTTAACCCCCAAAGTGGTAATTTCTGAAGCAGTTCACCAACTTCTACTTGTGAGTTTAGCTTTTGCAGGTACATTTTGAAGATGGATTCTTTATCCTGACTTACTCAGCTGTTTTCATGGTTATGAGCATCCTGGGATGATTTTTACTTTTTCTGGTCCCTTTACCAATTTTCATTTCTAACCTCTAGATGTCATTTCTCTATGATGCTAAGCTAGATATTGGGTAATTACTTTTTTAAACATAACAAATACTAGGTATCAAAAAGTCTCCTAATACCTATTGTGGATCATCTTTAGGTGATTAGAACCATAATATTTGGTTATTATAGCCTTGATTAATTGACGTCATGTACTTCACTTGAAGTTCTGAAAACTCCATGTACTTGGAAAAGCAGACTTTGTAATTGTAGGCTTTATCTGCTGCACAGGGAAGTGTTTGTCGCCAGAAAAAGTTCTTAGAATGAATAACCTATTTTAGCAATTATGTTAACTGGAAATATAATTTCATATGGTATAATATTCAGGAATTCTAACAGCTGCTACACTTTTATACATCTGCTACACTTGGTATAACCTATAATTTTCCTCTAGTTATAATTTATGAAGTTGTAATTTTGGCTATAATGTTAAGTAGGGTAATAGCATAGCTTATGGTTTCATAATAACCTCAGTGTGAGGCATTTGTTCACAAGTTATGGTAGAGCAAACAACAGGTAGAAAATCTGTAAAACTAAAGAAGAACATATCTGCCGATACAATATCCTCTTAAATCCTTCCGAGTCAAAATTTTCTACACTTCAGATTCCAATTACTGATTACATCTAACAAATTGATATCCATTGTGAATCTTCTAAAAAGCCTTTTAGAAATCTTTTTTATAACTTAATTTATAAGTTATTTGGGCTTTCATAGGTAATTTGTTACTTTCCACTAAATTTATGTGTGTTATTAGGATTACAATAACAATACATAGGATACGAAGATATATTGATGTTTTCATTTCATGCATTTACTTTTAAAGACTGTAAGTGTTAGACAGTATTAAGAGAGATATTTCTAAAATATCTTCTATTGAAATTCTGATTCTGCCAATGACCTGGCTAATGATGTTGGACAAACAGTTAATCTTTTGAAAGATGTCCTCACCTTTGAAAAGGCTGGAAGAGAGGGAAACTTTGTAAGCAACTGTAGGCTGGTAAGTACTTGGACAGAAGACTTGACAACAAAACGTACCAGCTGCTATTTGTTTACACAGTCATCCCTGATCTTCAAAGCACTAGGCTGCTGTTAGTTCTATAATCCATTTACATTTTCACGATGTCAGAACATATATTAACCTAATTTAATACATGTTATCCTTTTCAGAGCTTGAATAGTAATACGGGGTTTTCTAATTGCTGGACATATGTTTTCATCTTCCTGTAACACATATTTTCACCTCTTGGTAGCTCTGCTGCTTCTCTCTCTAGGAAAATTAATTGACACAGGAACTTGTTTCAATAAACTAAAGAACATAGTGAAGTGACTGCATTTGAAGGACTGTAGGAAATTGCAATGTATTTTCAGATTAGGAGGAGTTTTTAAATGGCTAATTAACAACATTAAAATATGCACGGAGCATATTTTAAATTTGGGAGGATTAACTTAATCTCATATAATCTTTACAAATTTAATAACTTGCTCTGAAATACTCATATAAGCAATGTTATTGGAGCTAAATAAATAATCATGGTGAGCTTGCCACTGTAGATGAATGCAGTCGACAATATGATAGGACATAAAATCTCTTTCTCCTGAGGTTTCCATGAACGTTTTCTTTTCTGTTTATCCATTTTAATCCCCTTTAAGAGAAATTCTTTCTTGGTGTACCACTGAAATGTTGGTATTTCTGGGGTTCTGTCCTTGCCTTTCTTTTAAATCTGTAACCTTCTCTGGATTCTGCGATATCAGCTACCAGTGAATCATAATTTACCCCTGTGTCTCAAGTTGTCCTGAACTGAACTCACTGACTGTAACCATCATCCATGTAGTTGCTGGAGTTAGAAAACTGGGAGTTATTCTTGATTCTTCCCCCTCTCACACCACCCACACCTATTTAGTCATAAAGTCCTGTCAATACTTCATTCTAAAAATGGATCGTGACTTTCCACTTAGTTCTTCACCCTTTGTTAGTGTCGCTTTTCGCAGCTTTCTAATTCATCTCCCAGCATCTGATGCTTCATTCAGACCTCTCTACCTGTTGACCTGTCTGAAGTGCAGATGTGCTTATCACTCCCCACCATCTTCGATAGTTCTAAAAACTTATAAGGATCTCTCCCACTGGGAAGATATTTCTTTGAGTTTATGGATTATGTTCTTCTATAGAATTTATTTTTTTGTTTTAAGTACTACGGTTGGCACATAGTAACTGCCAAATATAGTTTTAGTGAATAAATGAGTTAATTAAAAAGTTACCATAAAACTAGACCACCACATATTACCAAAGTAATGAAGTATTTAGAATGAAGTATTGACAGGACTTTATGACCAATTTTTGCTGGCACTTATTGACAAATACATTACTTTCAAATAGGCATAATTTTTTTTTCTTTGAGACAGAGTCTCACTCTATTGCCCCTGGCTAGAGTGCGGTAGCACCGTAGCTCACAGTAACCTCAAGCTCCTGGGCTCAAGTGATCCTCTTGTCTCTGCCTCCCAAGAAGCTGGTCTACAGGTGTGCACTACCACCTCCACCTAGTTTTTCCATTTTTTATGGAGGTGGGGTGTTGCTCTTGCTCAGGCTGGTCTTGAACTCCTGATTTTAAGCTACCTGTCTACCTTTTCAGAGTTCTAGGATTACAAGTATGAACCACCACGCTGGCCCAGACAGGCATCATTTAAAAATCACCAATTCCTATCAGTTGAGATGTGCCAGTATCTCAGTACTTGTTTAATGTGTCAAATCCAGTGTTCTTATGGTAGCGTCCAAGGCCCTCACACAGTCAATCACTTCTCTTCCCTCCACCTCAACCATTTGGTCTCCAGATAATGCTATAGAAGAGCAAGAAGCGAATGCAGAGGCTGTTTGGTTAATGTAATTGCTCTAATTCTGTATCAAAGTTTCCTTTAAGCTAAGAAAAGCAAGAGAAGCTACTTAGTTCCAGTTTTCAGAAAGGAGAAACAGAGGGCAAAACTTTGAAGAAAATTCTAATGTCGGAGATTAAACAGGGAATATAGAATGAGTTTCTTTGTAAAATGCAGATGCACGCTTCGGCTATGGACTATCTCAAGCAAACTCTGATAAAAGCTGAAAGAGTAACATTAAAGCTCAGTAGAATGAAAGCGTTTCTGTGATGTTCTCAGCTGATGTGACTTAGGTCTAATGCTTAATGTGATTGAAAGATTGAATTTTGAGTACTGAGAGAGGTGAACTGATAGCATATCTCTTAGGCGTTTTTTTTTTTTTCCCTTTATATTACTGCGTCCTTTGTCAAAGATTCCAACAGGAGTTTAGGAATTGTATGTCGAAAACTACTCCCAGTTGGAATTTACAGATTCATGTTAGAAAGTAAGTGAAGTTCTCCCACAGTCTTTGCCTTCTCCCTGACCCCCAGCTTCCAAATTAAAAAATAAAAAAATTGAAAATGCCAACATAGCAACAGAAACTTCAAAAGAACCTAATTTAAATAAAGTATTTGAATATAAAATTATTCCAAACCGGTTAGTTTCAGTTTTGCTGCCCTCTAAATCATTTTCTATACGATAGTTTTACAACAGCAAATATGATAATCTTAGACACTGATTTCTTGAGAAATCAGCTTGAAGACGTTTTTAGTTATAGTTTTACTTATTCATACAATATTTCATAAATACATAATTTATATAGAGAGCACTGTGCATGCACTATCTACATAGTAATATACATGGGCAAAGAAGTTGCCCCTGCTGTCAGCGATATGACACTCTAGGAGGGGTCAGAGGCCCAGATCACTCAATACAGATGAACAGCAGATGGGCTTATGAGGAGCTATTAGCATTCAGAAGATAGAGTACCTATAATCGGTGGGCTCAGTCTTGAGCTAGGTAGCATCTAAACTAGGCCTTCTAATATTCCCAAGTGCAGACTAGGTGGGATATTTCAGGCTGTAAGAGAGAGAAATGGCATTGCCATCATGTCAACATGATCCTGTAGTGAGCAAAACCTGTGATTAGAAATGTATTATTAGACTGGAGTGCATGTGAAGTAAAGGGTAGGAGGCAAGACTGGTCTGGTGGGTTGGGAGTCCGAGCGTAACCAGTGTTTACCACTACCAGAGGCGATTTTAACCTAATTGTACAGTCACTACGGAGTCACTTTTTGTGTTGGAAGGGAGGATGGTGATGTGATTAAACAGGGGCTTTAGAGAAAGATTGGGTGTAGGGAGAACAAAACACATGGCCGTTATAATAGCTTAATTGTGGGTCTTCGGTAAAGATCTGAATTTGTATGATGGTGTTGAAGGAATTGAAAAGCTAATTTAAATATGTTGGTGGGGGACAGGGGATTGAAATGTTGTCTGTGCAGAGGATCCAGAAAAAGACAGGGTGAGACATTGCAGGGGTCCTCAAACTTTTTAAACAGGGGGCCAGTTCACCGTCCCGCTGACTGTTGGAGGGCCAGACTGTGGGCCCCGGGACGAGTTGGCTGCTAAGCAGGACAGGCAGCAGTGGCAAAAACACCCGGTGGGCCGGATAAATGTCCTAGGCAGGCTGCATCTGCCCCACAGGCCGTAGTATGAGGATGCCTGCATTAGAGGGTACAGATATAGGCACAGGACACTAGGTGTGACATGTTGTAGATCATCAGTCAACAAAGAGGCACTGAAAGGGGAAATGTAGCTCCTTGAGGGCAACCGGAGTCTACTTTTTATTGGATGCTCTGACCTCATCACTTAGAACAGTGTGAGGCAGGTAATAGGAACTTGACTTGTGCTTGTTGAATGACTACATAAACGATTAGTTACCAAATAATTACATAGAATAAACTTCAGCATGGGTAAATAAAGTCATCTTGGTTGCTCTGGAGTTGATTTTACCGGTAAAGAATATCAGCACTAGTTAGATCAGCAGTTCTCAACCTTTGGATCACGACCCACAGGAACTGTATTAAAGGGCCACGGCATTAGGAAGGTTGAGAACCACTGATAATTAACGCACAGGTGCGGCTGCAGGTGTAACAGTATGTCAGCTTATTTTTTCCTTTCAAGAAACAATATAGAGTAAAAGTTACTGATGCAGATTCTAGAAGTGGCCTAGTAGGGTTTGACACTCAGTTCTACCATTTAGGATCTCTTGCAAGTCAAGTAACCTATCTGTACATCATTGGTTTAATCCTTAAAATAGCAATAATAATAATAATAACATCTAGCTCGCAGGATTGTTGTGAGCATGAAATGAGTTACAAAGTGTACTGAGAAAAGTTCCCAAGACATATTAGGCCCAGTGGGGGGAATAAGTGAACTCTGCCTATTACGAGCCCTGAAGCTCTGTTTACATCATCTGTTGGTGCCATGTACATACTGGTGTACTGGGACACTTTTCTTATTCAGGATTGATAAATAGATAATAATCTGATGTGAGAAACCCCTCAAAATCCCTACTGACAGCAAAGAAGCATCATAAAAATTTGTGTTGCTAGAAGCCACAGTGATGGAAGATTTGCACATGTAGAAATCTGGTTAAGACCCAAGGCTTAAAGCATTTGAATACTGGACAACACCCTCATCTACAATGCTTTGAACTCCTTAGAGGAAAAGCCCCATGCAGATAGAACTTGGTTTCCAAAAAGCTCAAAGGTCAAGAGGACTTGAAAATTACAGATTTGAAAGAAATGATCTCTAAAAGTAAAATCAGTCGAAGTTTCTTTCCATTTATTTTTGTTAAAAATACATTTAAAAAAATTCTGGGTTTCTGAGAACTTGCGGAAAACAGTTTTATCTTTGTTGCTTTGTGCATAGATATAAATATCGTAAAATAATCGGGGTGGAAATGAAGGTGCTTTAGTTCAAAGGAATTTCAAAGCCAGCCTTTCTGAATCACTTAAAATATCACAGTGTGCTGGAAATTAAATAGAAAATGTCATTCTGGAGAACCAAAGCCCACATGGTTCTAATATGCAGCTGAAAAGCTTCTATGTTAGTAAGTTAGTCCCCAGGATTCAGTATGGTGGATAGGTGAGCTAATAAAAAAAATGAAACAAATCACCTTTGTTGGTTGTATATAACTAAGACTCTTTCCAGGCGTCCTCAAACTACAGCCCACGGGCCACGTGCAGCCCACAGAGGACATTTATCCGGCCCGCCGGGTGTTTTTGCCACCGCTGCCTATCCTGCTTAGCAGCTGACTTGTCCAGAGGCCCGCAGTCCGGCCCTCCAACGGTTCACTGTCCCCCTGTTTAAAAAGTTTGAGGACCTCTGCTTAGTCTCTGGCTTCTTTAACACATATTACCATGAAGCTAGAAGCCTTAAACATGATAGAGATGCAATTCGAATAAGGTTTTATTCACTACCTACGGATTTGAATGTGTAAAATTACACCGACAGATAAAACAACAACATCTTTGTGATGCTTAATACCTGACAGAGTGAGGCATATATAAAAAGAAATCTTTAGACACTATTTTAGCCTCATTCATGATATGCTTTTATTAGCTCTCGCAGAACCTCCAAAAATCACACATATGTTCTTTTTTCTTCTCTAATTTTGTAAAATGAATATTTCAGAAATCAATCCATCAAATAAGCTTTTATCAGATGCTGAAATATGCTCTTGAGGAAAACAGGTACATTTTCTCTATTTGGCTTTTAAGAAGAGTTTTCCTGTGTCAGTCACCTCTGCATGGGTCATACCCTTATTCATGGAACTAAAAAAAGCAGCGATAGAGCCCAGTGGGCAACACTGTCGGTTCTGAAGTCAGAGGAACTGGACTTAAATCTTGGCTTGTAGCCACTGGCTGGTTGTGTGTCCATTGGCAAGTGATGTATTTTCTCTAGGCCTCGGTTTTCACCCATATAAAATGGAGACAAATTTTGTGGGGAAATGATGAGTTTCCTGAGCTGGTGTGGGGAAAGTACACGTCCCACCTCATTTGGCTGGGAAAGAACTTAGACAAATTATGCATGCCTACAAACCATTTTATATAAACCACGAGATTTTATTATGACTCAGATAAAGTAATAGTAACTATTAATAAAGACTAATTCAAATACTATTGTTACATGGAGATAAGTATAAAAAGAGATTGGTTTTGGTATGTTTTGTGGCCTGGTAAAAGGCGTCTGCTCAAAATTACTTCTGTATCAGATGTCTCTGAAACGTTGTGTAATATTGTACCATTCTCTAGAGGACAACGATTTAATGTTAAAGTGAAGCTGGCAAAAATGCAATACGGGAATGTATGTTGTTTTTTCTTTTTTACAAATCTTCTGTCAACTAGTGCTTTAGGATGAGAGTACAAAGTATCTTATGAGGCACTTGGAGTCTGCATGTATAGATCTCTGTTGTCCAATACAATTTGCATCAATGACGGGAATGTTCTATACCTGGGTTGCCCAATACCATCCTCAGTAGCCACATATGGCTGTTTCTAGTATAACCGAGGAACAGAATGTTTAACTGTAATTCATTTAAATTTAAATAATCACATGTGGTTAGTGACTACCCTATTAAACATTTCAGGCATGGACAGGTTTTGATATAGAATCAGAGAGTTGAAAGGTCATTGATAGGAAAATTTAGTAGACTCATACTAAAGCCTTTTAGAAAATAAACACTTATTTTTAATGGCAACCAGAATAAGCCACCCCACCCCACTGAATAGTAGGTCTCTTCAGTAACCTACTAAAGTGTTAAAGAATCCAGTGTCAAAACTTATTTATGACGTTCAGAAGCTTAAGTGCTATAATTTAAGTGACATTTGTGTGTGTGCATAGTTTACTCCGCATAGATAAAGACATTCTGGTTACTGCCCTTTCCCTAAGATGGTAATGAAACCAACCCTCCACCAGGACCAAATGCTAAATACTCTAAACTATTTATAGGTCTTTCCCATTCATTAGAACTAATGAGTTAACCTGCTCTGAACCAGCTCCAAAATATGCATAACCCTATCTGTTTGTCAATGTAACAACCTCCAAATGGATTTGCTTTAATTGTTTAATTGAAAACTCTTCTTTCAATTAAAAATTCAAATTAAAAATATCTAGGGCCTAATAAACCTGTTCAAATATCTGCTACTATTTAGTTTATGGAACAGTGGCCTCCACAAAAGTCATCAGCGAATAAAAAGGTAAATAAGGTGAACAGTGAGTATCGGGATGTCATGAGAGATCAGTAAACTCTCTGTAATGTGTTCCTGCATCCACACCTGACACACGTACACCTGACCCCATCTTATGTATCAGTGGGACAAGCACACGGAGAGAACAAGAGCAGGGAGTTCAGGGGGCCTGAATCGCAGTGATTGCTGTCAGTTTTGAAATACTCTGCCTCATTTCGAAGTGTGTGGTAGAATAAAAAGTTGAGTTTTGTTGTATGCTTGCACCAAAATATTCAGATGACTCATTAATTTAGATATTTTTATGCTAACCTGCTAAAAGTCTACCCAGAGATTCCTGTCTTCTTAATGTAAACTACTGGTGCTAGGATGCTTGGGAGGAAACCGCCAATGTATGAAAATTTCTTTGCTAACTTGTTTCCATTTTTCTTTGAAGACCTAAATTGTTTTAGATTTAAAATTTTCTAAATAGTTTCCTAACTATTAGGGGAAAGTAAACTCCAAGAACATTTTCTAAAAAGTATAAATTCTTCGTTGTGTAATTTATCCCCGACTTGCTGGGCTGGCAAATCCCATCTCGCTGCACGTGCTGTTTGACACAGCTGCGTTCTATCTTCATAATGTCTGGACAATTTCAACAATCTTGCCTGGGTCTTTATAGTTTTCCAGATGCCGTTCACTCTTAACTTCTACTTCCTAGCTTTTTTAAAAAGATAAACACTGATTGGCAGATCACACATTTTAGCCAGGTGGAGAAGCATTGAAGACTGAAGTCACGCAGGTTGTAAATGACATCAGTCTCCGTATCTATTTTCTAGCTTCCAGGCCAATCAATCAAGTTGTTGCTCTGAAGACCAAATTTAATCTCTCTGCCTGTGCCATTACACTGAGTAAGAAACTAAAACAAAACAAAAGCTAAAGAAATAAGACTGGGTAGGAAACGCCAGTGAAAAGAAGACTGGGTTCGTGGAAAGCTGTCCAGTGCAGCACAGCCTAGAATCGTCATTCGGGGAAAGTAACGTGTTGTGACACCACAACAATCAATAAGTGAAGCAGTGTCACCTTGGTGAGTGACTTCTGAACTCCAGTTGATCTTTTTCATCTGTTCAATATAGTTAATACCCACCTCCTTACCTGCTCCACAGGTGGTTATAAGGGTCAAAGGAGAAAACCTGGGTGGAGGGTCTATACATCACTAAGGACTACCAGGGGTCCTCAGACTTTTCAAACAGGGGGCCAGTTCACTGCGGGCCCTGGGACGAGTCAGCTGCTAAGCAGGACAGGCAAAGGCAACAAAAACACCTGGAGGGGCCGCATGTGGCCCACGGGCCATAGTTTGAGGACACCTGTATGACAAAGTGGCATTACCATCATTTTCATGTGAGTTTAAGGGCTTAGTCTTCAGAAGCAAAAATCAAGTATCTATCAGGGTACATTTTGAGGTTCTTTAAAAAGGAAAAAGAGAATGTATTCTTGGTGTGTAGTCTAATAGATGGGTTATATTTCCTAAGAAAACTCAGAGAGAGATCCTATGAATAATTATATGAAAATGTCCTTAAATGGAAAAAGACAAGTCATTGACAGAAATATCTGCATTTGATATTTCTAAGTGAGTCATTAAAATAATCCAGGAATACCAATATCAGATGAATGTCAAATATGAAATGTTTAGTGACTCACACAAGGAGACTAGACAAGACCGAGTTGACCCCACTCTCCTTTTTCTTCTCTCCTCTCCCCTTTCCTCAGGTCCTCTTCTTGTATTTTCCGCCTTCCCTGCCTCCACTTCCCTCCCTCTTCCTTTCTTTGCACCTTACTAAGCACTTTTCTATCAGCAGCATTCTAGAGACGCTGTCAGGGACATCAAAGAAGAAGAAGGCAAAACTCTGTGCTCTCAGGGAGCTCTGGGTTTGGCTGCGTCTTCTGGAATTCTTTGTGATTTGGTAAGAGGAGATGTTCTATCATCATTTATTTTCTGAGGACCCAGAATAAACTTGATCTTCTACAGAACAATAAAAAGGCATGAGGCCGGCTCTAAGTGATTTCTATTTTAATGTGATCTTACGTTATAAGTTCTTGGAGTTAAAGAGATACATGATGAACATAAGCTTTATAGGTTTTAGGTTTCTGACTCTTTTAGTCAAAACATGAAAAATTTTCTTTTTTCTTTTTTTTTTTTTTTGCAGTTTTTGACCAGGGCAGGGTTTGAACCCACCACCTCCGGCATATGAGGCCAGCACCCTACTCCTTTGAGCCGCAGGCACCACCCTGTTTCATTTTTTTATAGATCTTTCTTTATATCAATCAATTCTTTGAACAGCTAAGGACCTGACAGAAGACATTTTAAATGAAAATTTATGCTAGGCATTGGTGTTAACATACTATTTCTTCACTGGTGATTCAAAGTTAAAGAAACTCTATTAAGAATTGGTTGTCTTCCAAGCTTCTTTCTCTCAAACGTGAATATTCAGAGGACTGTTCTTCCTTTAGAGCAGTGGTTCTCAACCTTCCTAATGCTGCGAACCTTTACTACAGTCCAAAGGGGTCATGACCCACAGGTTGAGAACTGCTGCTTTAGAGGTAATTTTGAGTGATATTTAAAAAGTTACAGGAAGGGGACTTCCTCTTGACTATCTTCCCTCTTAGTTAAATATATGATCATTTTATTTATTTTTCATCTTACCTGTAGCCCACTGCATTATTTTTTGTAATTATTGTTTTGTGTTTTAAATAGTATTTAATAAAGTTCGTTAGCTCTATTGATAGCACATATACTTCTGAACTGTTGCAAAAATATTAATTTATTTACCTTCACAAAACTCTCTTCAATTCTGGATTGCCATATGGTCACTGGTATTTGAAAATTAAGATCATCTGTTAATAGGAGTTATAACTTTGGATTTTCAAAATGCAACCAAGAACAATACTTTGTTGTTGTTATGTATGCTATAGTAATTGAGAGAGTATTCCAGTTTGCTTTATAGATTTTAAATGTATTCCTCTGTAGGGCTTAAAGAAAAAAGTCAAAAACTGAACTATTCTCAGAAACATTACAAGTATCAAGATACAAAATACATCCGTTCATGCTCTTCTACCAAATCTAGCTTATAAGTTATAGGAGGTCTAGAATTTTTGTAAGATTAATAATCTATGCTTGTATATCTCTTAGCATTATCCTTGTGAGAAAAAAATTAGATATAGGTAAGTAAAAATTTGATATATGGCTTTTATAAAACTTTTTTTACATTGAGGAGAGATACTTTTTACCTTATACTTACAAATATTACCTATAAGACAAAGTAATAACTTTAAAACACAAATATAACAGAGTTTAGTTAACAGAATGTCTTTTTTCCTAGAACTTGTCATGATGCATTTTCAGACACTGATTCCCATGATGCTGTCATCATTGAGAACATTTTTAGAACTCCTCTTTGGTAACTAACTTCAGCACCAATTGATGGGTTATACCAAAATATTTTAATTTCATACTTTGTCTTTCAAAAATACAAAATACTTCTTTTGTATCCATTAATATTAGTTATGAATACATTTTAAGTGGGAATATTTGAAGTAATATCAATGGCATTTAAAAGAGTGTTTACTACTAAACATTTACTAAAACATTGGAAGTTTCTTCCAAATAAATAATGTAGTGATGTTTGAGCAATAGCAAGATCAGTTAACTCCTTTTCTCTTTTTCCAAGGTAGCGTCTCAGCTAGTTACAACTCATTTGGACATATGGTTCATTTTGTATCTTCCTTAGGAATTAGGAAAATTAGGACAATTATTTTGTAGCGATTACTCAGACACATAATGACCTTGACGGATATATTAAGGTGAGCTTATGGAAGACTGAATAATGCCTCCCCATCAAGGACATTCACATCTCAAACACCACAATCTGGGATTAAATTGCCTTATAGGGCAAGGGACTTTGCAGGATGGTTAAGAATCTTGAGATAGAGATTATACTGGGTTTTTCAGGTGGGCTCAATGATATACTTAACAAAGGTTGTTATAAGAGGGAGGCAGGAAAGTCTTAGTAAGAGGGAGAAAAATGTAATGAGAGAATCAGTAAAGTTAGACTCTCAAAGAAAATAGTGTGATAACTGAAGCAGCTGAGAGAGAAGAAGAAAGATTTGAAAATGCTCCGTCGCCAGCTTTGAAGATACAGGAAGGGAGACATGAGCGGAGCATTGTATGTGGCCTCCAGAAGGCGCAAAGGCAGGAAAACAGATTTTCCCGTAGAGCCGACGGAGGGAGCACAGCCCTGCTGACACCTTCCCTTTAGCCCAGCAAGGCTGATTGTGGACTTCCAACTTTCAGAATGGTGAGAAAATAAGTTTGAATTGTTTTTTACTAATTTCTTACAGCAGCAAGAAATATAGACTTTGAGTTTTAGAAATTCAGTAATAACTCAAAGTAATGTTAGACATTATCTAGCTCAATTTCTTCTTACCCATAAATTTTATAGTTACACAATCAAAGTATTGACTATCATTTTACTTAAAGTTACCCAGCAAAATTGTAAAATTACATTTCCTAATCTTGCCGCCTCATATGCTTTTTATACATTGCATACTGTGTTATGTAAACTCCGGATATGATTCAGCTTTATATTCTAGGCAATGTTTCCTTGGTGTCCGTTGAAGATCAGTAGGTATGAAATAAATATTTATTGACCCCTGTTCTATCCGTAGATTCTGATGGGAATGTAGAGACAGGACTTACTACCTTTCAGGGGTCCGACTGTCAGTCCTCCTTGGTGGGGGGGGGGCATCACCAGCTTGTCTGATAGCATTAGGCTATCTTCTGGGTATGCCAACTGGAAAAATCAAGTATTATCATAAATCCCTTAAGTTAGAAGAGATTCTGTTAGGTAGTAATCTCTATGGGTAGATGATAGTCATCTTTATCTGTAAAAGATCCATAGGTAAGGCCTATGGATTGCTAGGTTTGAGAATTATTGTTACAATCTGATGCTTCTTCCCTGACGTTCTTGACTGTGGAAAGAATGAAGAGCAGGGAAGAAACTTGTCATGGAGGTTGATCTTATTCTACTCTCCATACAATCTTTTCAGCAGCTGCACCTTCCCTGGCTTGTGCTCTGTCTTCTTCTCTAACCTGTTCACTGTAGATTACTTAGATTCTTGAACTTGACGCCATCTCAAGCTTACCACACCATATTTTCCTTTACTTGAACTATTATAGGTTCTTTGCATTTATGCATAAATATTAGAATCTGCGTGTTAATTTCCACAAAAAGTCTACTGGGATTTTTCACTGGAGTTGAATCTCTCTCTCTCTCACACACACACACACACACGGGGAAAAGTGCATGATGCAATGGTATATTTCAAAACTATTAAGAATTGACTATAATTGTGATGGATGTGTTACTTAGTTCAATGTAAGCATTTCACATTGTATATCAAAGCAGTACACTGAACTCCATAAACGCATCAATGTACAAATTTATGATTTAATAAATAACAAAATAAAATATTTGGAGAAAATTGAAATTATAAAATATTGAGCATAGCATATCTCTCCATTTATTTCAGTCTTCTTTAATTTTACTCAGATTTTTTTTCAGTGTATATTTCAAATGTCCAATTATTTGTAGTTGATACATAATGGTATGCATATTTTTGTATGTTGACTTTGTATCCTGCAACCTTTCTAAATCAACTTTTTGAAGGCACAGTTTACATGTACTGTCTTTCAGTTACTTCCTTTGTCTTTTGTGAAAACTCTTATGCTCTTACCAATCTGTGAAACTACTTTTTTGAGGTGATCTTGTAGTAGCTAACTTCCATGGTCTCTTTTTCCATCTCTCCTTCTACTTCTCTGTAATTTATGGATAACCTCATTCCTTCAGAGGAAAAATGCCCACTCATACATTAGTCTTTCTCTCGGTTGCCGTGGTAGTACACTAGCATGGGTCTTTATACTGACTGTTCATTTCTAGCATGCTGTGTGGGTTCTTTTCAGTTTCCCGTCTTTTAGATGGAAGTGTTATTCCATGTTTTTCCCAAAGTGGTATTCTCTTGTTGTACTACATGTTGACATTTGATAATTTTCCCTCAACTCCTTTGGCTTTGAATATAAGCCACTCTAAGAGAAGTCCGAGATTCTCATCTTAGCATTGATTTTTCTTTAGAAATACACATTATATTCCCAAATGCTTAGGAAAGATCTATTGGAACGTTAATTCAATGATCAGAGCTGAATTTGTTTGCTTTAAGTGGCATGAATAACTATTCTTGTTTACTTAAATTCCCTGACGATACTCCCAGGCTCGGGCCTCTAAGTCTACATCTTGGCTTTCATTGATCCCTTCTTCCAATTTCTGATAATTCATCCCAGTGTTCTTCCATTGTATTTCTCTCTACATTTCCTTTCATTTGGATTTCCATTGTCCTAATTCATCATCCAACTAACACTTTAAATTATTTATCACTCACAATTTAAGAATTTCAGAAATGTTAAGAGTAAATTTTTAGTATCTGAACTATTTTCATTTGTATGTAAATGAAATATTTCTATTTCTATTCTTTCAGAATACATGCAGGCACATTTTTATTCCATTTTTAAACATTTTTCATATCACCACATAGCTGTCATGATTATAATTTTCATACCTATATAAGAGCTCATCAACTTTTTAATTATGATTTCTATTTTTTCGACATCTGGATGTTTTTAATATTTTTCTATCACAAATAATACTTCAGTGACTCATTTCATATAAATGATCTTCTGAATTTGGATATTGTTCCACAATATCAATGAGTAGAAATATATGAAAAGTTTCATATGACTTTCCAAATATATTATCACATTTCTTTCCAAATGTATTTTGTACTAATTTATTTCTGATGATATATAAGTGCCCCCTATGTATTTCAACTTCACAATCATTGTTTAAAATTTTGGCTGATTTTAAAAGGGGTAACATGGGACTATGTTCTGCACGTACATTTGCTCAATAACTAACAAGATTGAACTTTTTTTTTTGGTGTCATGTTGTCTAATTGAACCCCCTTCTGGGATCTTGTTATTTTTGACTAAATTATTTCAATAGCCTGACTGGCCACCTTCCTGCATTACATTTTATCTCCTGCTGCCAGAATATTAGTCACAGAACCATGTGATGATGTCACTGCAAAAACAAAATGAGGAGGTCTAATGCCTATGAGCTATCAAATAAAGGTAAGTTGCTTCACCAAGCGAAGTTTACCCAGACTTGGCATAGTCCATGTTTAACTAGCTGTCCAGCTTTTTCTCACATTAGTCCCCTGGTGTTTGAAGTGTCAGCCATGCTGGCATCTCTAATTCCTTAGGCCCTTTCTTCTCCCCATCCGTGTTATTAGTCATCCTCATCTCTTTTCTGGAGCCCCTCTATTTAAACCCTACTAATTAGAAAACCATCTAATATTGCCTCCTCCCTGACATGTACATGGCCATTGCGCTAGAATCAATCTCTCTTGCCTGTGTTCCTATTAGGCTTTATTAAAACCCAAGTTTTAGTATTTATTGTTCCTATAAAATATGTTTGATATCCAAATCTGATTTTTCTGTTCCATTTTAAGCTCATTGAACAAAGAGGCTGTCCTTTAGCAACCCTTATTTCTTCACAGCGCCCAATAACAGGGCATAAGACATAACAAAATTTAGTAAATATTTGTTTAATTGTTTGAATTCAATTAGCTGAGCATTGTTCTGAAACATATAGAAGGGAAAAATTATTCCTTTCTATGAATGAAGAGCTGAGCTCCACATAACCTTACAATTGGAATAAGAAACAATGTCCCTGTTGCTAATCACTCATGAGGGACGATAATAAGAGCTTGAGAGGAACCATGTCTGCCCTTGTGCTCTTAATGCTACATTTAAACATGAGACCGTCTACTTAAGCTCTTGTCAACCACTCACTCCCATGCCACACATCACTTTTTAATTATTTGCTTGATTTTCTAGAATAATATTTAAATGATGGCTCATATTGAGGTTGCTCAGCCATTTACTGTCATTAAGCTATTATTATATAAAATACTATAAATCTGTCCATTCACTTATGTGGAAAGCATGTTTTTTTTTTTTTTTTATTGTTGAGTGATTTGGAACAGATTTGTCAAAGAAGGTGACCTTGTTAGACTCTAAAGAACTTTGCTTGATACAGTGAAGTACAGAAATAGTATTGGTATTAATACAATTATGTTGTTAAATGCATCACAGGTGAGGTCTTTAAAGCAAATTAAACGAGTGACGTTCTTATTTCATAAACCACATTTAATCTCATGCTTGGCTGTTTTTATGATAGAGCAACAGCAATGGAGAAAATTAGGCATCATGATTAGAAAAGTAACAGATTCTTCCATAAACAAATGCCTAGAATTTGAACTTAGAGTAAGGAGCCTCAAAAGTCAAATAGGACAAACAGGGGAGATGGCATGCACAGAGACAAAGGATTAGCTGAGATTACTGTAGAACTATTTGAACTAAAAGAATGATACTGTACAGGGAGCCCTAGAGAGGAGACCTGACTGACTTTGAGGCCCAGCCATGTCAATGACTTGCTGTGTGACCTGGAACAAATTACTTGACCTCTTTGCACTCCCTCCATATTTCTTATTTGTAAAATGGAGATGCTTATGTTATAAAGTTGTCGTGAGGCTCAAATTAGAACAGGGACAAGAATATTTTTAAATGTAAAGTCACCCATATGTATAAGGTGGTATTGATACTACATTGTAAGAACTTTGTCATCCTACCATGTTTGAACTTGACTCATTCATTTACTCAGAAAATATTTAGTGAGTGCAGGTACTGTGTTTATTAAGCAGGCAGTAGTGAATGGAAAAGATCTAATTCCTGCTGTCAGGTCACTTATGATCTAACAAAGGTCACTAGTTAACACATACTGAAAATAAGAGCTCTTTTAGTGACCTCCATTTAACTCACTTGCCGGATTAGTTACTGTTTCCATTTCCTCTGCAAAACACATTGCCTAAAATCCATTGTACGCTGTGGGGTTGGTTAATACTATCTCGTCTAAACAGCACTTCACATTTTCATGGACTGTTCTAGATTCTTTGCATGAACTAATTCCTTTAATCTTCATACGAAGACTTCAACTATTAACCTTACCATTTTCCATATGGGGAAACTGAGACATAGGTTAAGTGACTTGTCTATGGTTAAAACAACTAGTTAGAGATGGATCAGGATTCGCACCCAGGCAGTGTGGCTTTCAAGCCCATGGTCGTAATCACTATGTAACAGTGCTAGCAGGTCTGTCTACTACTGTTGTCATCACTTGAGTTGAAAACTGATCCAAAGGTCAGTTGCATTTGTCCCCAAACATGTTTATAGCAGTTGTACTCGTTTTTGTTATATTATTTAATTAAAAACCAAGTAATAAACTAGGAATGCAAACTAAAAATGTGATTTTGTATATTAATATCCCAAATTGAAGACACTGGCGAGACTTAAGGGGAATTGCCCAAAAAAAAAAAAAAAAAAAAAATGCTCAGTGAAGAACAAAATAGGACTCCGGAATCAAATCAAGAATGGATGAAAACTAAAAGAGTAGAAGTGCCTTGTAAAAACCTAGATGTTCACTGCAGTTGGCTTCAGGAGCCTTTATACTCTGATCATACTTAAAAATCAATCAATGTATAAGATGCAAAAAAATACATATTTACAATGAGCAAACCATTTTTTTAAATAAAAAGCCTTGGCCCTACATAAAACAGTTAGAAAATGAATGACTACTTATATATTTTCAGTTACAATATATGTGATCTATATAAACACATGAATAACTTTTTGTGACACCAGGTTTGGCCATTTTATGATTATTTTACTAACTGACCTGTAAGAAAGAAATATTTTCAAATGCTTCCATATCCAAACATTAAAACTGTAGTTGGTGTCCCATGTAGAGCCATCTGAGTCTCTATTACTCCAAAAAAGGTGAATCACAGTGTATTCCATAAAGGACAAACTATGGATCAAAGTGCAATCTATACAGAATGAATCATGGATCCTAGGACAGTATACAGAAGATAGATTGTGGATTCCAGGAGGATGCGTGGAGGTCTGATGAGAACTCACAGGGTGGGTTTCTTTTTGCTCCATCTGATCAACTCACTTTTTCCTTTCAAGGCAACACGGGATAGTAGAAAGAATACTGGACTCTACTAGGAAACAGTTTATCTTTATACTGTTGTATTCCTGGCAACTCACCTAACGTCTCTCATCTAGTTTCTCTATTTGAAGTTGCCAATTTAAGTAATATTAGATCTAACATAGTCAGCCCTTAATGAATATTGTTAAAGTGGACCTAAAAACACTTTGGAAATTGCAAAGTATCAAATATGTATGTTTTCATTCCTCATGCTTCATCCTGCTATTGTTATACATACTACCTTGTATAATGATTACAGTAATAGAAATCTACTACATGTGTTTTTAACCAGACAGTATGCTGGCAAATGACATGGAATATAAAATATTCAAATATTTCCAGTTTTAGATGTTGTATAGATATTAATGTAAGGGCATTTTTCTTTTCCTCATTCTTTCAAAATCAACTAAAGATATAAAAAGAAGACAAAGGACAAATGCAGCATCTCCAAGGAAGCAAGCAAACTTTCACAATCTCAATAATACAAATTCTGACGTCTGTATGGTGAATATTGAAATCTCTGTCTATGTAATCAAAACTACTGAGAGATGGCCCTGGCACATTAGACTTTAGAAATACATGCCTTTCCCTGAGAGATATATTTGAGATTCTTTAGTTCAAGAGAACTTGGTTTCTAAGTAGGGCATTTGAAAAATAGAGAGTAACCCTGTAGAGACCCCACCTGACATTCTAGAACGGTATAAGAGAGAAGTCTCAGAAACTTTCTCCCAACCTCCTCACTGTATTCTTTAACCCTTGGTCTAAAGACTGGGCAGGCTGTCAGAGAAAAATAGGAAAGAAGCAGGTGACACCATGCTATGGGAGAACTTGCTGTGATTCATGCAGACTCCTTAAGTTAAAAAAAAAAATCTGAGGGAAGAAGTACTTTTAATGTTAAGGAAACAAAATATTTGGAAAGAAGGTATTTGAGTCAGTAAACTGAAGCAGCAGCTGCCAACTTCCCCAGTGAACTTCCAGGCATCTCATTCTTCTCCCCGCTCTATTGCACTTCTCGTTGGTTTCTGTCTCACCCAAGATGAGTAGTAATCAGACAGGGACCAGGGGATAAATCTATGCATAAATCCTTCCACTTTCTTTCCCACGTATGCAGAGGAAAACTAGTCAAAAACTAAGAAAAGTATAAATTACAAGAACTACATCTCGTAAAAAGAGTTCAGAGAAGCCAGTATATAACAACAACAGGAGATAAAAATAGAATGAGTAGAGTTCAGGGATGAAAATGAAAATAGATATGAAAAAATTAACGAAGTGAATAGACACCAGAAGCAACACACTTAGAATAAACTTGATCAAAAACAAAGGCAGAAGCAATATGCTAGGTTTAAAAAAATTTAACAAAATAAAGTGTAGATGAACAATATAAAATTGTTACAATGATGAAGGACGTGAAAGAGTGAGAAAAGAGCCAGCAGGTACATAATTAGGGCATTTGAACAGAAAAAAATCCCTTGATACAGAATACAAAAATAAAAAGCAGAAAGTTGTTGAAAAGACTTAAATCTTCAGCTTGAAGTTTATTATGTTCTAGGAAAACTTTATATAGAACAACAAATACTAAGAGATATTTTGGTACTGCTTCCTGAACTCCGAGGATAAGGAAAGATTCAGTTAGATGAACATTTAAGGACAAAAAAATGTGAGCTACATAGGAGGAGGAATAAAGGTTGGCTTCCAATTTCCACATCATGTCAGAAGCCAAAGAAGCAATTTGTACACAGTTGTAAAGGAAGTATGATCAAGTTTTATTTTCAGTTAAATGTAATATCAAGAGAGTAACATTCTGAAGCAAAGACCCAGACACTATAGAACCTGAGAGCCCTTCTTTCAACAACCCCAACCCACAGATGTACATAAGAGCAACAGCAGTAGCTCTAGAATGGAGAATCTCTCATGAGAAGCCAGTTGGTGAGCACTGTATACGTATCTTAGAGACTGTGATACGGTAAACATGTTAATGGCAGTGATTAAGGATGAAAGAAGGCAACATTGGCATAAGTGTCATTGGGTTAATTACCTTATGTTAATACATGGGCTTAATACCCAGTACTTACCATTGAAATACATAATAAGATTCTAACTTCCTAAATTTTTTCAATTATTTTCTCATTATTTTGGAGTGCCTTGGTAGAAAAGGAAATACGTTTTGTGTTGAAGAAATATTGACCTGAAGTTTAGTAATTCCTCTAGTTTGGGGTTCAATATTTTCTTGAATTAAATTTAAGAAACAGAAAATATAGCATTTAAATATTAAAATATCATATATAATTTCATTCCATTTTTTCTAAAATTAAGGTATATGTATGAATATATCTGTCTGATCTGTTCTTCTCCCTTAATAGACATTTGGCTGTGTGTGCAGTGATGTTTATTTGGTGTTGGAGGTGGTTATTTCTTTCTGATAAATGGAGTTTGGATGACTTAAAACGAATGTTTCTAGAAACCTTTCAGTATTATTGAAGTTTTTATAAAAGACTTATCTGAATAAAACAACAAAGTCAATATTTTAAAAAATTACAGCATTACCACCATCTCTGCTTATAAATGTTTTCCATTAGCTTTGTAGTAAGTCTCTGGCAGATACTTTATACATTTTGGAATTGAAGTATAAAATAAAAAAAGATTATAGGGACACTAAATTTTCCCTAATATTTTAATCTAAAAACTAATTTTGCATAGAAGGATATGTTTCAAGAAAGCACATATGACAAATAGACACCATCTGGGATTCCCTGATAAAAGTGTTT
>NW_003852403.1:18270806-18373407 GCF_000181295.1 Otolemur garnettii
TGTTTGGCAGGCCCGGGCTGGGGATTCAAACCCGCCACCTTAGGTGTATGTGGCTGGCGCCTTAGCTGCTTGAGCCACAGGCGCCGAGCCCAAAAGTGTTTCTTAATTTACATATACCATAACTCCACAAGTTACACCATTTAGGAAGCATACAATAGCATATTAAAGCTATAAATAGCAGCAAAGCGTCTCCTCAACAAAACAGCATGATGTAAATGACAATTTTTCTTTAAACCTATTACCAGTCCTGCATCAACTTTATAAGGGGTATTGATAAGCCTGGAGTCGTTATAAATTTAAGAAAATTATGAATATAGCTGTGAAGCACTGGGAGCATGCATGGTAGAGAATTTTAGCAAAAGAAATCCTTTTCTAATGAAATGAGTAGTGCTTGATGGTGATTGATTTCTACACTGAACCTAGGACAAAGTGATCATCTTGATTCTCTGCTTTAAGGGGGAAAAGAGTATCCTTAATGCCCCCTTCCCTTTTCTCTATCCCTAATTACTTGTTTTGAGACACAAATCATCTGGAATGTTAAAGCAGCATTCCCAGCTAAGCTTAGTGTTGCAGGTTTGTAAACCCCAGGGCTCTGGACTGTCTTTCCGTACCCCAAATAGAACACTGGAAGGTGAGAGATAAGTGATCACTCCCAGTCCTGGTTAGAGGGAGCCTGTTTTCCCTCTGTATTGACCAGTAAGGGCTTTAGATTCCATCTAATTCAGCAGTGCACATTTGGAGAAAGCTATTTTAAGATTATTGTTGTTGTAATAACTTTCCACCTCTTTAAAGGAAAACCTTGTTTTCTATATTATATCTGCCACTAGAACACTGGGCCACTTCACCTGCCTATGACCATAGAACCTTCATTGAAATGAACTATTCCTGACGTTTCACCATACGGTATTAATACTATTAATACTATTTTTTTTTAAGAAAAGAAAATAAACTTTACTCATAGCCATCAATGAGTGTAACTGTTCTTTTAGGGAAAAGTATAGAGTACTATGTTCTTTGAGGTCATGGTAATTCAGGATAAAGTGTTTAAATGTGACTTTTTGCACAGTAGGTGTGTGGACTTTTAAGTGGCATTGCAGGTTTGAGAATGATGTTCTTTTTTTTTTTTAATTTCAGACTTAATACGAGGGTACAGATGTTTAGGGTTGCACATTGTTTTCACTTTTAAGGTAAAGTTCAAGTTGTAGTCGAGTTCTTCACCCAGGAGACATGATGAACATTCTCACAGTGAGCACATTAGGTGAGCTCTTACCAATCGCCCTCACTCCTCACCTCTCCCCTGACCCCCTTCTCCTCTACTTCTTGCTAGAATATACTTGTTTTTTCTTTCTTGAAGACATATAGTTATTTATATATTCATTTCACATTAGTATTGACTACATTGGATACCTTTTCCCCCCATTCTTTTTTTTTTTTTTTGAGACAGGCTCAAGCTGTCACCCTGGGTAGAGTGCCATGGCATCACAGCTCACAGCAACCTCCAACTCCTGGGCTCAAGCGAGTCTCCTGCCTCAGCCTCCCAAGTAGCTGGGACCACAGGCGCCCGCCACAACGCCCAGCCATTTTTTGATTGCAGCCGTCATTGTTGTTTGGCGGACCTGGGCTGGATTTGAGTCCGCTACCTTAGGTATATGTGGCTGGCACCTTAGCCACTTGAGCTAAGCCTTTCCCCCCATTCTTGAGCTACTTTACTAAGGAGAGTGTCTTTCAACTTTATCCAGATAAACACAAAAGATCTTTTTGTTGTTGTTGTTGTTGTTGAACATTACTTCACGGTGTACATATACCAAGTTTGTTGATCCATTCATGGGTTGATGGGCACTTGGGTTGCTTCCACACCTTGGCAATTGTGAATTGAGCTGAAATAAGCATTCTACTGCAAATGTCCTTGTAGTAAAATGAAATTTTTTCTTCTGCATAGATATCTAGTAATGGGATTGCAGGATCAAATATGAGATCAACTTTTAATTCTTCGAGAATTCAAGAATGATGTTCCTTTATATTCTGGGCTTTACTTCTTAGAAATGTTTGTTTAAAGACATTATAACAATTTTTGGCTTTATTCAAATTTTTTGAGTTGAGAACTTTTAACAAGTTCTAATCAAGGAAAACATGTTAGTATGAAAAACTCTAAAATAATTATTCATTGAAATAAATAGCAAATATTACAGATATACCCCTTTACTTATGAATGGTAGAGAAATTTTGAACTAAGGAGGTAGCTTAGTGTGGTGTTAAGGACGCCAGCAGCATGTAACGCATCTTGATGTGAGTCAGGTTCTTACACTTATTAGAATTTGGACTTTGGACTTTGGCCTTTTCCCTAACCTCTCTGAGCCTTAATTTCCTGATATATAAAATAAAGGTTTATGTTCTTTTTATCTCAGTTAGGTTTGTGTAAAATAATAATACACAATGACAGTATCACTTAAAGAATAAAATAAAAGCCCAGAATATTCCTTATCTGAAAAATAAAAGGGGAAGATATTTATTATTTTCATTATTATGGAATGAGATTGAAAATGGCATGTCTTTGCTGCTAAGGAGTAAACTGCTTTATGTTTATGGGGCTGTAACATTTTTCCAACTTGCAGAATATATTATAATAAGCGCTAATTATTTTTTCTAGAAACACTTTGAATAAAGTTTAATACACACAGATCTCAGAGAACCAAAAATCTAACACAGCATATTTAAAACTAATGGAAGTAGGAAGCAATTTGAACACCTTAGTGATTACAGTTGTCCTAGTAAGAGGGCAAACGATAAATGTGGATACATAATGAACAGGGTTCTTCAGGGATTCTGGGTATAAACTGCTAAGATTTTTGTCTTGCTGAGGCTCCTGGAGACAAGTTTGGTACATGTTGTGCTGGATGCCCTGCTAGCAAGTAGACTTCATATTTTCTAAGATGACAACCGAGGATGGTGCTTTTTGGAGAAAATAAAGGCTATGGATTACTGAAGGTTTTTCATTACTCTAAAATGATTTTAAATGGAAAATCTGCAATAAAGGGAAAAGGAAAGAAAATATAGAGAGTACTACCTTGTTTCCCTGAAAATAAGACCTACCCCCAAAATAAGCCCTAGCAGGATTTCTATGCATCTGTTAAATATTAGCCCTACCTCCATAATAAGATTTAGTGATTTCCTGCCCAGCGGTATAGAAGACTGGAATACCTTTTATCTGCCACAGCTCCTTTCTCTGAGCCCTTAGCACTTGTGTGGGTGCGTGTGTGGTAACTGCAGTCACAGGCACCCTATTGCGCGTGCGAATGGCTAGGAGAAAGGAGTTAACACATCACTAGCGCCAGCCCCACCAACAAGGTCAGCTCTCTCTATCAGGTTCCAGAAGAAGATGACTTAACTGTATTTGAGTAAATGTAGATTGTTGTATTATACTTAATAAAAATAAGATGTCCCCTGAAAATAAGGGTTAGTGTGTCTTCTTGAGAAAAAATAAATTTAAGACAATGTCTTATTTTGGGGGAAACACGGTATATTTCAGAGGTGGGGATATTGGAGACCTTGCAGGTCGGTGGTGACATTTCTAGTCTCTCTGGTTTTCACTTTCCCACCTGTAAAATCAGTGGGTTAGAATATGATCCCTTCAGCTCTCAAGTTCTGTGACCTTTGGACAGTCTTTATACTTTGTGATGTAAGAAGTGCATCACTCTTTGGAATCTTTTCTCCATTTGTCAGTCAGTACAGCACACTGTAGATTTCAAAGTAAGAGAGGGCTGTGTTTGAACTAAATTTCATGGTCTCATGGTTTTTAGCAAGTTACAGTTGCTAGTTTATCTTCCAAGATAAACTTCTATCTCCTCAATATCTTAACACAGTAACTATGAAAATGCCATGAAGGCTATGTTAACCAGTTTGATGAAAGTATTTCAAACTGTATATAACACCAGCACGTTATACCCCATAATTGCATTAAGGTACACAGCTATGATTTAATTAAAAAAAAAAAAAACTGCTCTGTTTCCTCATAGATTGAGTGTAGGAAATAATGCCTACCTAATAGAGGGCTTGAAATGAGATGAGATATGTTTGCTGAAACCTGTGGGTGCACAGTGTGTTTTGGGAGTGAGTAATTAAGGCCCCAGGTTCTGTAGCCAGATGATCGGCAGCTGAATCTCACCTCTGCCACTTGCTACCTGCAAGTCCTTAGGCAAATTATCTCACATTCTGCTCCAGTCTTCTTTTCTGTACACGTGGGTGTTGATAGTACCTACCTGCTGGGGCTATTCTGGGGATTAAATGAGTTCATATGTCAAGTGCTTAGAAAAGGACCTGGCACATAGAAGCACTCTACCTATTCACTGTTATCCTTATCGTATTATTATTAAAGTTTCATAAAGCCCAGGATAAACCTGGTCCATGACCAAGTTTTAATTTTACTGAAAGTTTTAAGTAAAAGTATTAGTTTGTATGATAACCCACATGTATATATTATGAAATAGAATGAAAAGTTTCCATAGATACTGATGATAGAACCCAACGTAGCCTGTAAAGCACTTTCTGGCACCCTGAATGCACTCTATGGTTTAATTCCTATTATGTTATTAGAGATTGTATATTCTACCTTATTTGTAACTCCTTACATAATTTAAGATTAAAAGCAAAATAGGCTGGCTCTTTAGAGGATGGATTAAGGGATCACACAGGGAAAATAGGGCAGAAAACTATTTTACAAACAAAACATAAATCTAAGCTGACATCTTCTCTGTCACTCCAAATCTGTTTGATATTGCTCAGATTTTATTTTTAATATAATTTTGGTCACACGAATTGCCTATTGACATATTTGATGAACAGAGTCTTAATTTCAATTTAATGAAGTTTTATAGATTTATAAACTCCCTATTATAGTTATCCAATATCCATGGTGAATGTTTTTTGAAAATGTCAGTTCAATTATAGGTTCAGAAGTAATAAATAATGCTAGCCATAAAGGATTATAATTCAATAAATATTTATTTAGTGTCTACAAATATGTCCAACCCTGCTAAGTACTAGGCATATGGAGACGTCTATGCTCCTAATCCTTTCTGTTGAGGAATTCTCAGCATTTGGGGAATAGCAAACACCTTTGTTTGGCTGAATCAACAGCTCCTCCTAACTCTCATCTCTCTTGAATGCCTATAATATAGTGCTGAAAAATGTTTAGCAGCTGCTGAGATGTGAGCAGAAATTTATTGGAGGTAATGGTGGTAGAGGCTTCTGTTTTCCTATTAAAAGAGGAAGGTCGTGACAAGTTCTCCCTTTCCTCCTCTCACCTGGAGCAGAGATCTAATGCCTGTAGGGCAGCAGCCATTCTGGGACTATGGGAGGCTAAGCCAAAATAATTGGAGAGATTTGAGGCCTCAAGTCAATTTAGCAATCCAACACTAGGTGCCACTGCCTCCTGATAGTTTTCTTTTTAGTGAGATAAATGATAAACCCTTCTTTATTTTAAAGCATTATTGGATTTCCTGTTACTATATCTAAAGTTTGTCACAATTAATGTTGGAAGGAGATATAATTGCATACATATACTTATGAGGCCCTTAGTTGTTGTTCCCACAATAGTAACTAAAAGCAGTGTATGTATTTATAAATGACATGCCTAATCATCCGCCCTAGTGCATACATGGGTTTATTTTTCTTATAATGCCATAGTACTTGTTCGAGTCTGATAAAATAGATCTCAAAAACTGTCATGGTCTTTGAAGGTCAAAAGATCCCTGACTCAGGGAGAAGAAAGGCATGGTAATGGAAGGCCTTGGAACAGGTTTGAATCCTGGAAGCCTCCAGGAGAGGTAGCTGAAGAAGAACCTATATCGGAAGAGCAGGGTTCTTTTATAGATTCCAGTCTCAGAACCAGAGAACACCAGAGATGAGGAGGAGTGAAGAAGAAAAAGAGTGAGTTTGAACCATAACATAGAATGCCTGTGACATAAAACTAGTTATTTTTAGCCACAGACTCCAGATGGAGAGGTGTGGCCGGGGAAGAGGAAATAAGAGGTTTGATAACAGAGAAATGAAGTTAAAAAAAGTCTCACCAGAAGACTCCAGACTGTTCCTGTTCTTTCAATCTGGATCATCAACTATGAGTGATAATTAGAAAGGAAACCGAAGAGATAATAACATAATGAAGAGCCATATAAAAACCACACACACACACACACAAGAATTTCCCAAAGAAATACAGGCAGATTAGGATAAAAACTACTCAAAGCTTATATACAATGTAATAGATATTACACAGGCAAACAAACACACACAAACCCTAACAAAATCAAACTAGGGTTTTAATGGGAAACAGATGAAAGAGGTGATATATATCAGAAAAAAAAGAGAAACATAAAGATTTTGCATAGACAAAGATAGGAGAAGCAACAAACATGAAATAGTTAGAAATATGGAGAAAAGCCTTGAAAAAAATTCCAGAAAATTAAATTCAAATGCATAATAACATAAAATTTATTATGGGAAGATGATAGATGTGGAAAGAAAAATAAAGAATCTAATACACATAGAAATTATAGTCTTGGACCTTTAAAGAAAAGTGAAAGTGAAACAAATTCCTAGAATAATGGCTTAACTATGGTTTTACTGGCATTCTGCATGGCGGTAATGTTAGTTCATGTTAAAGATAATAAACACATTTACATGGGCATCCCAGCAGGAAGGGGGGAAAATGAAGTCAGTGGTATCATGAGTTCATCAAATGTCAAAACTCTATAGGGTGATGTCTAAAAGTTCTAAGGACAAGAACATGTAACCCAAAATTTTATGCCCATCCAAGTTGTCTTTTAAATATAAATAAATACACAGTGCTTGCTTTGGCCGCACATATACTAAAATTGGAACAATACGGAGAAGATTAGCATGGCCCCTGCGCAAGGATGACACGCAAATTCGTGAAGCATTCCATATTTTAAATAAAGTTGTTGACATGAAAAAAAAATATAAATACACAAGTATTCCCGAGCTTATAAGAAGTTAAGAAAGATAGTATAAGTCCTCACTGAAGGAAAATTAAAAACAAGGAGAAATGAAATACGAAGCAAGCAAAGCCTTGGCGGATGCCTGAGCATTGGAGCCCTCTCTCTCCTTTTGGTCTTTTTAATCCTGAGGGCACCACCACGAACATGCCTGGGCCAGCCTACTGGAGGATGAGAGACTTCCTGGAGCAAGGATGTGCTGCCCAGCTGAGCCCCTGAGATCAACCAGTCTGCAAAGCCAGGTTTATGAATAAGGCTGTGTTAGGCTATCCAGCCCCTGCAAAGCTGTGAGATGACCTCTGAGATCTGCCAAGCCAGCTCAGATCAGTGGAAATAGCTAGCTAAGGCACAGAATTAGGAACAAATAAATTGTTGCCTTTTTAAGCAAAACATAAACACTGAATAGCCCCTTTACCCTGTAAAAAAAAAAAAACAAAACAAAAAAATGCAGTAAAATTCAGTCTACCAAGAGGTGAATCAAGGCAGAGAATTCAGGTATAGAAAACTAAAGATTAGTCTTTAAACAATTTACATTCAGAACTAAAATTATGGCTATTAACAGCATTATGGCTATTGAATAAAAAAAATAGAAATAATATAAATGAACAATAAAAAAATGGTATAGCTTAAAAAATTAAATTGGTAGAAGGGCAATAGGAAAAAACATTAATAATCTCATCTCCTCAGCTTTTGTAGGTGATGGTTCTAACATTTAAATTCGTAAATCTTTTCTTGTCAGCGGTATTTTATTAGTTAATAAAATATTATCTCAATTTTAGTAAATCAATTTCATTTGAAGTTGTTATGCTTTGATTACATCAACTGTAGTTATATTTAATATGGCACATGCATTTGACGTAGCTGGAGGTAGCCTTAGTCCATTTTTAAGAAATTATTCTTCCTATCTACCTTACCTACTATTCTTTTGTCCTATGTGCCCGCCTATATATATATTTGAATTAAAATATATTAAGTGGTGGTAAATGGATTTTAAAGTCTTTGTACTTTTTAATTACTTGAAAATAATTTTGGTTTTGAGACAAAGTCTCACTTTGTCACTCTAGGTGGAGTGACATAGCATCATAGCTCATTGCAACCTCAAACTCTTGGGCTCAAGTTATCCTGTTGCCTCAGCCTCCCCAGTAGCTGGAAACTACTGGCACTCGCCCCAGTGCTCAGCTATTTTTAGAGACAGTTCTTGCTCTTACTCAGGCTGGTCTCTAACTCCTGAGCTCAAGCAATCCACCCGCCTCAGCCTTCCATAGTGATGGGATTACAGGCGTGAGCCGCTACTTGAAAAAAAATTTTAGGGAACATACTTAAAAAATGAAATTCTTTTTACTTTTATATATGTAGGAAAGAACCTTCCTACCATAGTTATCTGTAAGAAATTATGGATTTTTAACTGGTGGGAAATACTGGATGTTTATTAAAAATTATAATATCTTATAGAGAATTACTGACAATGGTTTCTGAGAAGAGTCTTTGCTTCGTGTTTTTAGGTTTTCTCTTTTACTGGATATCATTTTAGGATTTTGGAATGTAAGTTTGACCTAATTAAAGTCTCACTGTCAATTAAATTGCATAAAGGGTAAAAGTTCTTCTTGTTAAAATATCTTAGGCTTTTAGTAATTTAGCAAAAACATCTGATACTTAAAAAAAAAATCCCATGAGAAATAAACATTTCAAGGGGGTTTCATGTTAAAAGAGACAGATTTAACCTAATTGTAGATTGGTTCAGGAGAAGAAAAGCCGAGATATTTCTTTACAGTGAGCTGTTTGAATATTGAAATAGTAGGAAAGGAAAAAATGCAGTTTGGAAAGGAAAGCTGCAGACACATGGTGAGTCACAGTCTAATCTCAGTTCGATGCGTTGATGCTAAAGGGGAACTGATAACTAAGAATTTGAAGGTAAACTCTGCTCTAGGAGTCACAGAGGTGAAACGATGGCACACCAAAGCCTAGAGTGAGGAACCAACAAGCAATGCATGATTTTATCGATAGTAAGATATACAGAGAATAAATGTATCAAACAGAATTGGAAAATTTAAAGATAGGTATTTAAAATATTATACTGTTCCAGTATTTAAATCTTCTAATGACAGCGTTAGAATTACTCAAGATTTAAATGCATTTTAACTTTTGTTATGTACTTTGTCAACTTTTTATGATACAATTCTGAAACCTCTAAGGCAAATAATTTAGAACTCCACCTTAGTAGCTTAAGGTTGAAGTTAAGGACAGAAAATATCTGGTTAGCTACACTTGTGGAAGTGGAAGTTGAATAACCTATAAAATAAGAGAACATAAAATTACTCTTTTCAAAATGTAGACAAGTAGCTGAGTATATACCTAAAACATTGTGTTATGGGGAGCTAGTGGGGAGAGAGAGAGATTCTGGTTGATGCCAGTCTGGTCTTTTTGACAATTTATTTTCAAGTTGATAAAACATAAGAAAGATATTAAATAACAAAACTCTTAAGTACACCTATATACCTATAAATCAATACTCAAAGCATCAATCCGGAGAGCAAACTGAATAAATACAGTTAAATGGCGTGATACACAGAAGACAGGGCAGCGGCTTTGGAGTGGGCAGAAGTAAGCTGAAATCCTGGCTCTGCCATTTCCTGTCTGAGTGACCTAGAGGCTTCATTTCTGTGCTGTTTGATTTCCTTGTATTAAACAGTAGCGCTGCCCTTGCCAGATGGGAGCAAAGTTGTTTATAAAGTAATTGCATGTGTTTAAACAGCAAATCGCCAACAAAAATCCTACAGAGGTCCCCAGCACCAGCAACTATTTTATAAAGATAAGAAGTTACCGACAATCGACATGCTTTAGTTTAAAAGGCTAGTATGCTGGTCCTACCAAAGAGGATTTTGTGAGAATCAAGCATTTCAGCTATCGGCCAGGTCTGTCGGTTACTGTAGAATTAGATCTGCAGTCAGCTATGAGAACGGATTGGGGTGTCAGGAAATAGTGCTGATTTCCACTGGCAAGGAAAATTACAAATATTTTGTGTTTTAAAACTTGTATGGGGATAAAAAGCTGACAGAGTCTCAGGCACCATGCCTGGGGGTCACCACCTGTGTCATCCTTCTTAGAAGGAAGCAAGGGCCATACCCTTCCTTTCCTTATCCTCATCATCACCCTTTTAATTTTTGGTTTATGCAAATATCAGTCACTATCTCTGGCTCTTGTCCATGTTTCCATTTTTTTTTTTTTTAGATAGTAAGGAATCATATAAATGGCGAGACATTCTAAGATTGTCTAAGATAAGCAGACTGTCAAAGTAAAACTCTTCCTCTGAAGCCTTTTGAAGTATTGGTCACTAGTCGGATGCCTGACTATGATGCAGCCAGGTCTCCACAGCCAGATCTTGGTCAGAGGCTTTTTCTCTTTTTACATGAAAAGGCAGATAATTCATTTGTGTTAATCAGATGACAAAAATGGCTTGATTCAGTGTGTCTACAGATACTGCCTTCACTCAGTATTTGTAA
Source organism: Otolemur garnettii (assembly GCF_000181295.1). NCBI lineage: Eukaryota > Metazoa > Chordata > Mammalia > Primates > Galagidae > Otolemur > Otolemur garnettii. Next base: position 18,281,317 of record NW_003852403.1, read on the forward strand.
CTGTTGCTTCGGAATTTGAGCCCTGTGGGTACAGGGATTCCAGAACGGATGTGGTACTCACACATGCAATAACAAATGTGCGGGGGACAATCTCACAACTTCTACGCCCCAAACACCCACTTTCTTCTGCACTTTGGCTGATGGATTGCAAATGTGTGTTAAAATCAACTGCCCTTTGATAGAGGTAACACATGACTCTATTTTAGAAAAAAATGACCTCTCAAATTTTATTGGCCTCCATTTACCTAGTGAGAATCTTAAGGAAAAGGATCTAAGTGGTTAAATTCTACACGAGGACAAGGATGTGCCTATTATTTCCACTAGTTATCAGATATGTTATTAGAGTTTATTTAAAAAAAATAGTATGAAATAGGCTCCCTGGCTAAGTAAATTTTGGATTTGCATGGGTTAAATACAGATAAAGTATTTCTTCAAAGCCAAAGCTATGGGAAATCCGTGGGCCTGGAAATATACGATGCAAAGTTTCCCCCAAATATTGATTATCGGCATCTTTCCACACGCTCTGATATTTTTCAGAAGCATCTCCTAAGACTGGCGTCCTTGGCACGTCCTTTGAGAAATATTGGTACAGGGCTCGAAGGCTTGGTACAGCATGGGAAGCTCTCTTCATGCCAGGAGTAGTGCAAGATAACGCAGGGTTAAAGGAGAAGCTGCCAGAGAAAGGAGAATGGCAAGAAGCAACAGGAAGAGAGGAACATTAATTTTGTTTATTTCTCCATTTTATCTCAGATTAGTCATGGCACACGGGCATTGTGGGTGAGTAACTGGGGCGGCTAGATTCTGCGGCATCTCAGGGATGAGTGAAGTCACCGTGGCAGGGTGTGCAGAGTACTTCCGCTGAGAGGGGCGTATTGTCATTATGTCTGAGCATTGCAGCTAAAAGGCTGCGTGTGTCTGTGGCCTATGGAAAGAACCACAGCACTATAAACAATATCCTAATATCCATGAAAGCAGTGCTGCAACCGGGGATTATATTTTATTCAGCAGCCACAAGTCTTAGGATGAATATATATTAGGTAATGGAAATTTAGGTCTTGTTATGTTTAGATGACTAATGTTTTATCTTTTATGTTTTTATCCTTTCTCCTTTATTCTAGTCTTCTTAGTTTATTTTAAAAATTAATTTTGTGTATATGAAGACATCTGTAATTAAATATATGCTAAATAAAAACCAAGTATGTTTATTTTTCCAGCAATGATGTAAGAAATATGGCCAGTGACTCTGGAATATAAAAAAGGTTTTCCTGCACGATTACTTAGTACCATGTTAGCCTGATTTTTTAAAACAAGTTTTACAAAGAAGTAGGTGTCCAAGCTGGCCATTAGGACCCTTGAACTCAGGGCTGGGATAATTAATTTACCTTTGTCCATTTTGTGAAAGGCACCATGCTGGACTCCCATAGAATTTGTCTTTTTCTTTCTGTTTTCTGCTGTTCAACCACAGACACCAAACAAATTGAAGTAGTTCCTCTCTATGGTTTAGATTTAGATGCAATCTTGTAGAAAGCATCACTTTTGCTATCATAAAAGTATTTCAATTAAGTATTAAAAATATTTGTCACTTTTACAAAAACCTTCCTATCCATGTATAAGGTAAACGGTGACCTTACATGACTTGCACTGCTTGGAGGGTTCATAGTTATTTGAAGTTATTTGTCCACACGGGCCTTTAGCAAAGCCTGGGGCACTTCAGCATACGTATATAAGCAGAATAGTGTAGATAAAAAAAGAATTGTTTTGCAAAAGCTACCTATTCAAGCATATTAAAGAGAATGTGAGGAAACTTCAGAAACAGAAATTAATGAATGGACTCCATTTCAAGCTGTCAGAAAGCTTAGAGATCATCTAATTCAAACTCCTCATTTCGTAGATGAAGAAATTGAGCTGATAGTTGATGATGAGGCTTGAATATGGCCAGTCAAGCAGGGACGGCCTCACACCCATTGCTGCACCCTCTGCTTCCTCAATTCCCTTTTCCCAGCCCTGATGAAGCCCTGATGAAGAAGAAATGCAAATGGAGTTCCAGGGATGAACAAGTTTCTGAAGCTGCTCAGTGAAAATGACTAAGCTAAAAATAAAGAAAAGGAAGGGGTAGACACAGGGAGATTGGTGAGTTTCCTTGTATTTCCCATAGCATCCTTGTTTTCCCTGTGTTCTAAAAATAATGAGAGTGTGCCTTTTTGCATCCTGAAAGTATTTCTGGATACGTGCAGAAGGTACATGTAAACTGCATTTTTAATTAAATTATAAATCCACTTAGAATCCACTAGACTTCCTTTGTAAAATTCTTCCTTTGGAGTATTAAACCTTAGATCACTAGATTTGTCTGTTTCTAATTGTAGTTGGCAATTATGTATCAGAAGGCTTTTGATTAATGGGAAAGTTTGATTCCAAGCTGGTGGACAACTCTAGATACCCCACGCCCATTTTCCCATCCTCCTAGCTCACCAAACCTTGCCCTGATGCCCCTGCCCCTTCTGCTGTACTTTCTTTTAGTTTTACAAAACTTTCCATGAGCACCTAGCATTCTTAAAGGTAACTCAGATCCCAGATTTCACAATTTCACTATTAAGCTATTCATTTATCTAATTTAGACGTTTTTCTTGGACTGGTCTCCCTACCTTCTCCCCTTACTTTCTTACTTTACTTTTTAAAATTCAACCAAGGAGTTTTAAAGCTGCTGAGTCAGCCCTTGGTCAAGTTCCAGCCTGTTGTACATGAGTAATTAACTTTGGCTACGTATGCCAAAATTAAATTCTCAAATTGCTTTAGCTTTAACAGAATTGCACTGGCATTCTTCTTTGCTTTTCATAATTTATTCTCTGTAGAATTTTACCGTAATTGTCACATGAGGGTTGGGGGACACTTATATCCAGGCTGATCACCTTCACATCAAGATTTCTTCTATTGAATCCATAATAGAATTAATTTGGTTTAATTCAATGGTGAGAGCCCTATTATAGGAGGCAGCAGATCTGATTCCCATTTATTTAGAGATACAGAGGTTGGAGGAGATGATCTTTAACATTCCTTTCTAGCTCTTCATAATTTTGTGGCTATGGAACTGGCCTTAAACTCAGTTAAGTGGGAGATTTTATATAAGTAGGTGTTTTCTTTCATAGAGCTAACTAGTTCAAAATCATTCCAGCGTCAGATCAATTTCGTTTCTTCTGCAATTAACCTTCTTGTAGCAAATCTCCATCAACTCTACTCATCAGCTGTCCATTCAGCTTATCCATTTGGTTAATAGAAGTAAGACCAGCTCTTCCTACTTCATCCCTCATCGAGAGGGCTTTTATAAATCTGTTCCCAATGTTCTTATTTCTTGGGGATAAGAACTTAGTAGTTTATTTAATGATTTACATATATGTTCTTCTTGATATCCTATCTCAAAAACCATCCTCAGAAAAACAGCTGTAGTTGTTTATCTGTTTCTATAATACAGCCTTCCAGAATTATTAGAAATGTGGCGAGAATGTTATGATAATTTCCCTGTATATTAAAGCTTCAGTAGTTTTAATTGTGGAAAACATCTATCTCATAAATTGAACTGTTAGTAAGATAAATGTATGTGTTGTATTGAAGCTGACAGAGCAGTGACTGGGAAAATCTAGTCACTGATCTAAAGACAATGCAAAAAAATCGGCTGACCATCAATGCCTCTTAACTACCATTTCTGAATAGATTTCTGTTACTAGAGAAATATTTTATCAAAGTAAAACCAGTATTAGTATATAAATCTGAAAAATTGATGGTCAGCAATCTCCTTGATAGCAATGTGAGATTCGACGTAGCTGAAATAATAAAATACAGTTAAATTGCTGTTATCTTTTGCATAAAGACTTATGAAATATACATTATCCATTTCTACCTGCTATCTAAGTTAAGGATCATTTCATCCTAAACTAACCCAGATTCCGTTTTTATGTTTCCAGAAGCACCACTGATAGGCTAGCATTTAATAGGATTTCTTTTATCACCTAACAGGGGTCCTTTCTGATCATTTCTATAGTTGGATGAAAGAGGAACAGTGATTGAAGGTAGATGCATGGATTTCATTGTCTAATCTTATTCGTATCCATACTCACCACCAATAACCCACCACCAAGCTAGTGCAAATTGATATCAATTTAATTATTAGATGCTCATCTCTTCAAATATCTTGGTTGCAAATTATTCTTCAGAAGTCCTAAGTTTTCTCTTGGTTCCTTTCATAAGCCAGAAGGCCAGTGGGAAGCTCAGATTCCGGTATACATTTGGCAATGCCATTTTTAATTAATTACATTGTAGGTCATCACAGGTCTTTGATACATTTGATACAAAATATAATTAATTTGATACAAAATATAATTAATACAAAATATAAAAGACTGTTGATTTCATTGAATGAATCAAAGTCTTAAATACTGAAATACTTTGGTACAAACCATCGTTTAAAAGTGATAAAACTGATATGGAGGTCTTTAATTCCTAAATCTAAAAGTTTTCTGTATTTCTGTAGTATTCTAATACATTTTGAAGTTCATTATATACTTAAGTAGAATTAGTGCTACTAATTGTGCTTCTAACACACTTTTTAGCTGTGTTTTCTAAATCTTCTAAAGGCTACTAATTATTTTGCTGCCAAATCTATTCGTCTACTAATTTTTTTCTGCTGAGAGAATCATATTGATATTTCCACTATTGTTAATCTCTGATGATTACTTTTTCTAATCTCCACTTCCTTTATACAGATATGCAGTGTTATGACTTCCATATGGTTTGGAATTATATTTTTCAGCTGCACTATTCTTCATTCTTTTGTAGAAGCATCTTTATTTCAATGTCTTTTTTTGTCTTTTTATATCTCTTTTATTTATTGTCCTTTCTATCTTTTAACTTTTGACACTTAAAAGACAACTTTTATTTTAATTGTCTGTCTTTCCAAAAACACAAAGATCCAATTTTCAATAGCATTCCTTTAACTTACAGATGTAGTCCCTTTGTGTTTATTCTCTTATTGATATATTGGTTCATATTTATTTTATGTCATATATTTACAGTAAATAGGCTTTCTGTGCTTTTTAAAATGACTATTCTATTTCCTCTTGGCTTCTTTCACAAGCCAGAAGGCCAGTGATCAGCTCAGATTCCAGTATATATTTGGCAATCCCATTTTTCATTAAGTAATTTACATTTAAATTAAAAAATTAAATTATTTTTTCCTTACAACAAGTACTAAAACAATACTATATGCCAAGTACTCATGGACCATAGAGTAAGGAGGCACTTATTTCTGCCTAGAGCATTAGAAGATGCTTACATAGAAAGATGAATGGAAAATCACTCTGACGAGATACTAAAGGCTGTGCTGCTATGCCATGATAGGAATTTGGCTTGCATCCTGTGGTTTATTGTCAGTAGTGAAAGATTCATGTAGGAGAACGACATTGGCCATTTTATTTCAGAAATGTAATTACAATTATTGTAGAACAATGAACTGGGACAGAGGAAGTGTGGAGATAGGAGGAAATGGAGCTGAGGCTAATGGGGAAAGAATCCAATTAGAAAATCACCTATAATGTATAATACGATAATCCAAATGATAAGCGATGAAGCAGTGTTAGTGAACTTAAAGAGGGAAAAATTTTCAATGCATTCAGAAGGAAAAATCAGTAGGTCTTAATCACCAATTATGAAGGTGGGATAGAACGGGATCGTTGACTGCTGATTTCTGGCTTGGTTGATTTTGTCGTTAGTTTAGTCACTAGCTAGGAAGAGAATAGAAAATAGCAGCAAATTTGTAGACTTCCCCTGCTTGAAGAGGGTTATCTTTTAGATTATTATAATGGAATGAAGTATAGGATGAGTGGATGATGCACTCAGATGGCAAACTTGCTAAGAAAATAATGCAATAGAATACAGAAATGGTTTCCTAATAAAGAGAGAAGAACATCCAGAACCCTGAATTAAGTGAAAACAATGCATAGGGTACTTAATTATATAAATAAATATAAAGGGGTATATTTACTTAAATAGCAGGCATCTAAAGGTTTTACTAGGGCTTACGAATGCACAAGAATTTGATTGAGAATATTTTAGATATGATTTTTAAATTTTATTGTTTTAGTAGTTGCCAAGGGGACACAACATGCTTAAAGTTCTAGTTTTAAAATCAAATCTAACTGAAATAATTTAATAAAGGTAAATCAGTTCTTACAAACAAGAAAGGTTTTATGGCCCTTCGTTAACAAATACCTCCTCCTCAGATTGTATTTCACTGATGATCACTTTTATAAGAGCTCAGTCTGTGAGTGACATAGGTTGCGTTAGTCACACCTGTGGAAAATTACACTGCTAAAATTCTGAAATAAGACAAAGGCTTAACCTGCCACACTTTGACACTAAGTGAGGAAGCTCTTTGATGTGCAATTCATATTCTACTCTTTTTCTTGCCACCACATCTGAAAGTTTGGGGAAGCTATATGACTTTCTGTTAGTATTAATATCAACAGATCTGTAACTTTCCTGCAATCTGGCAGCTATGTATCTGGCCTATTCTTTACTATTCTTTACATTTGATCCAAGATATTAAATATCATGTCAAAAGCCAGTAATAGAAAGTGGAATCATCGACTGGATAGTTACTGAACCTTTCATGTATTAGCTCAAATGGAATTGCTTAGAATTCCTATTTTTAACAAGGTCATTTTAGGATAAAATTTTCCCATGCTATATTAGATAGCATTTTTAAATGCACTCTTAGGAAAATTTTTCTTCCAATAAGTTGAGAAAGCAAAAAATCTGCATGGGCTATAATTAACTCAGGTAAATACATAAGTGATTGATGCAAACATGCATTATTAAATTAGCTTATCTTGGAGACTGGTGTCATTGCACTCTACTCTTTTTCCTTTGTTGCCTAACTACTAAGTTAGGTAGGTAATTGCTTTGGTCCAGCACGCATTTAGATTTTTTTTAATGCATCTGATAACATCTTTAATTGCATAATATCGGTGTCCTTGGAACCATTAAACTTCATTTATTAATGGAGCTTACAGACTACTTGTGCAGTGAAGGACTTTAGGCAATAGGAGGTAAGATAAAACACAGTTCAGCCCTAAGTAGCTTTCAGGTTAGTAGGAAAAAATATATATACAAATAAGTAAAAAATAAAGCATATTACCGTGTTTCCCCCCAAATAAGACACTGTCCTATATTTATTTTTTCTCAAGAAGACACACCAGGGCTTATTTTCAGGGGATGTCTTCCTCTCCATGCCGAAATGCATGACATGGCTATGCAGATACGCTATGCAGATACGCTGCATAGCCATGCCCATCACTAGGTCTTATTATTGGGGTAGGGCTTATATTTAACAAATGCATAGAAGTCCTGCTAGGGCTTATTTTGGGGGTAGGTCTTATTTTTGGGGAAACACAGTAGCTGGGTGTAGTGGCTCACTCCTATAATCCTAGCACTCTTGGAGACTGAGGCCGATGGATCACCTGAGCAGCAAGGTGAGACCGCATCTCTACTAAAAAGAGAAACCAGGTGTTGTAGTGGGTGCCTATAATCCCAACTATTTGGGAGACTGAGGCAAGAAGATCACTTGAGTCCAAGAATTTGAGGTTGCTGTAAGCTATGAAGCCATAGCACTCTACCAAGGGAGATAAAATGAGACTCTATCTCAATAAATGAATAAATAAATAAATAAATAAAACATTTTAAATCCACTTAGAAGTGTATCAGTAGGGTATAGTAGTAAGGTAATGTGAAAATAGTTATGTTTATAGTTTATAATGATAAAATAATATAATAAACCACTAAACATGGTATCTAGTGTATTATAAGTATTCCATAGATATTAGATCTTATAACATTTATGGCACAAAGATGGGAGTATATAATTTCGTAAGTGGATTTCAGGAAGCTTTGTAGAGGCAATAATGTTTTCATTGGACCTTAAGAATGAGTAGATAACTAGGTTAAATGTGGTGAAAGGATCTTTCAAGTAGAAGAAGCAGTGTGAGCAAAGTTATGAAATAATGAATTGGAGTGAAATAGTGAATCTGAGAAACCAGGACTTAATGAGAAAGCTAGAAATGTAGGCAAGATCCGATAGGGGATCCTGTAGTCATGCTAAGGATTTGCACTTTATCCTGCAAGAACATTGGTAACCTTTAAAATGTATTAAACAGGTGGGGAATTTGATCTGCTTTGCATTTTAAAATGATCATTTGGAGGTTATGTGGAAAATTGATTAAAAGAGGTACATTTAGAAGCTGGAGGTCCAGCTAGGTTACTGCCACCATAGTCCATGCAGGAGATGATGAGGTCCTGGTAATAAAGTAGATATGAAAAATGAGAGAGGGAGAAAGGGCTCTTCAGCGACACCCAGGGTTCTTGTCATAGAGGCCTAGAAGATGGGTGATGCTACTGAAAGGAGAAGATGAAGTAGAGATGAAATTGTGAGTTCAGTTTGAACTTGCTGAGTGTGCAGTGTTTCTGTGACATTTAAGCAGTGAAACCTCAGAGGAGACAGATACATGGATCTATTGCCCAACTGACTGAACTTGGCTAGAGATACGGATTTAGAAGTTATTAGTATGCAGTTGTAATGACAAGAAGAGAAGCCCGGGAAACACCAGGACATAAATGGCAGGAAGAGAGACCTACAGAGAGTTCTATTTTGGAGTTATATTGTGGGATTAACTGAGCTCATGTTATTTGTTCTTTCCACTCTGGTTTCCTAGTTTTACATTTCATATTGTAACATGCTGTAGATTTTAAATTATTTAAACAATATCTGAAAATCCCCAAAGAGTGAGGTTTTATAAAACATCTTCATAATTATTCCATCTACAAAGGCCTATGGTTCTATGTATGTGTACTCTAAACAGTACTGAATATAGAGAAACAGTCCTTAGGCTGTTCCTTATCTATGTATCAGAATTTGAAACATTTGAAGAATCTAGTTGATGGCAAATCATGTTTTCATAAGCTATTTTGATGGCATAGTGAATCTGATCTGCCCAATTGAGAATGAAGAATTAAAATGTGAAGCTTATGTCTCCCTAGTACTTAACACTATTTTTATAATATTTGGTGTTATAACATTATTTCGGCAGCTTTTTCAATACTTTTAGAATTTCAAAGTACTTGCAAAATTAGGAATCATAAATATATGGTAATTGAGGGTCTGGAAATAGGAATATTATGGGTTTCTATGAAGAGTCTCATACTGAGTTTTATTCCAGTTATTAACTGAGCTAATTTGTTCCCTCCCTATAACCAATTGAGAAGCACATTTCAAAGTTATTAGTTACAGGTGTGATTAGCCTAAGCCAGGTGAACACATTTTTAACTACTTTAAATGTTCATATAAAGATTGTAGAGCATTTTCCTTCTTTCTTTTCTTCTTTTTTTTTTATCATTGAAGTAACTAGACATGTCATTTCTTTACATTACCCACTAGCTATAAGGGGCTCCACATACATGCATGATGATGGAAATCCACTTGCCACATGAATACTATTTATTTCTAAGAACTTAGCCTAGATTGGATAATTTGACCTGGCATGGTAAAGATTTTCAAAAGGAAAATTAACCCTTCTACCTCAATGTGCCCTTTCCTTTCCTCTCCTCTCCTTTCCCTTTTCCTTCTCTCCCCCCACTCTCTCTCTCCTCCCCCTCTCCCCCCTTTCCCTCCCCCGATTAGACTGCAGTGGTGACATTATTAATGCTCACTGCAACCTCAGATCACACACATGAGCCACTACACCTGCCCTACAGAGTGCTTTTATTCAGTCAGTCTGTTCAACAAGGTACATTGTCCTACTGCCTGGTGATGTCCTCAGTGCTGTAAGAAGATGTGAAGCAGTTACAACTGTTTACCCTGAGGAACTTCGTCTCATAGAGCCAGAGAGTGAAGACAATAAGTTCTTTAAGAATGAATCAGAAGACTTTAAAAGTTTGTCAGTAGAAATTATAAAGCTTCAATGAAGGACATAAAAGACCTAACTAAATTTGAGAAACAATATCTGTTCATGGATTAGAAGACTAACGGTCATAAAGATTTCTATTTTTCCCATGTAATCTAAAACATAGGCTTAAGGAGAGATGGGGTTTTTGTCTATTCTGTTCATTTATGTATCAATTATGCTAGGACATAGTAGGTTCTCAGTAAATATTTGTTGAATAAATGTTATCTGAAATTCTACTCAAAATCTAATTTAAAAAAGTTTGGAGTAGATCTGGACAATTCAATACCAAAATTCATAGATTCACAGAAGAAAAAAGACCAAAATGATGTTGAAGAGGCTATGAAAAGGTAAGACTTGCCCTAATAGAAAGAAGTAGGTTGTTGTTTTTCATGATGACCACAACATCATTTGCTCACTCAGGTGCTTTCTAGCAACGTGACCTTGCTGCTTCCCTATCAGGAGGCCAGTTGACTTTACCTTCTTTAGAACCTACCTAGACCAATACAATAAGGCAGAAGTGGCTTTGAGTGACTTCTGAGAATAGACTTTAAGGGATCTGCAACTTATGTCTTTGCTTTTGGACTATTTCTTTTTGGATTCCATCTGGTAGACTCAAGAGACCCACATAGAGGAAAACAATGGCATTTGGTGGAAAACCCTAGCTGAGCTTACACCTGTCACTCAGCACCAAAAGTCAACCAGGTGAATGACGCTATTTTGTATCTCATCATTTTCCTGAGCTGACACCATCAGAGACAGAATTTTATGACTACACACAAAATCATAGAAAATAATGTTTTTAAAAAAACAAGTTTTGTTTTGTGTCAGTAATAACTGAAACACCAATATAAACACTTATTATAAAGCTATAATAACTGAAGCAGTGTAAGCATGGTGTAGGGATAGAAAAATCGGTCAATTGAAGAAAGTATAGAGGCTTACGGCAAGTTGTACTCATAAGGGATTTGCTGTGTAACTAAAAAGGTATTAAAATTAGGAGGCAAGAAGGGACAGTAGATTAATTAATAAATGAGAAATATTCATTAAAAATTAAAATTAGATTCCTGATTCATATTAAGAACAAATATGGGGTGGTGCCTGTGGCTCAGTGAGTAGGGCACTGGTCCAATATACTGAAGGTGGCAGGTTCTAACCCAGCCCTGGCCGAACTGCAACAAAAAGTAGCTGGGCATTATGGTGGGTGCCTGTAGTCCAAGTTACTTGGGAGGCTGAGGCAAGAGGATCGCCTAAGCCCAAGAGCTGGAGGTTTCTGTGAGCTGTGACACAATAGCACTCTACAAATGGTGACAAAGGGAGATTCTGTCTCTAAAAAAAAAAAAAAAAAGGTCAGTTAAAACTTAATGCATTCAGTAAAATATTAAAACCATCTGAGATAAAAATAATTTACTAAAGCATTAAATGTTAAATGTCAAAATTGACAAAACATTAGAATTTGGAGTCCAGGTACAGTATCTTATACCTATAATCCTACTACTTTGGGAGGCTGAGGCAGGAGGAATGTTTGAGGCCAGAAGTTCAAGACCCTCCTCAACAATATAGCAAGACCCTACATTACAAAGCACTAAAAATGATCCAGGCATGGTGATTCATGCCTATAATTATAGCTATTTGGTAGGCTGAGGCAGAAGGATCACTTGAGCTCAGGAGATTAAAGTTGCACTGAATTCTGATGATACCCTTGAACTCTAGCACCAGTCAACAGAATAAGAACCTATCTCAAACAAACAAACAAAAAAATTAAATTTATATATGACAAAAGGTTGCCATAAGTGAAGTAAAAGGCAAGCCATGAACTGGAACTGGAAGAAGATATTTGTAATGCATGCATAAAACTGGGGCTGACAGAGAATTTTTCCCAAGATAATATTAAAAACTTCTAATAATTAAAAGAAGAATAAGACAAAGATGAAGAAGAAAGAGAACAACAATGACAAATAACCTGATATATAATAGGAAAAGGATATGAACAAGCAATTTACAGAAGAGGAAGAACAAAGGGCAAATAAATATATAACAATATGTTTAGCTTTACCAGTAATTAGAGAAATAAAAATCAATAATAAGATTGCATCTCACAGCCATTAGGTTTTAGAATTAAAGCATGATAATACCAAATGTCAAGGAGGAGCAGAAACTTTCATTCACTGTTGGCAGGAATATAAATTGATATTAGTTCTTTGGAGACATCCAAAGAACATCTTTGTTGTCAACACAGAACATGTTGGCAACATCTGGGTGAGGATGAGAAAGCCCATATCCTAATTTTTGAAGTACCTAAGGAGCCATATCAGGATGTTTGCTGCAGAGTTATTTATAACAGCCAAAAGGATGAGAAATAACCTTGATGTTCTAGTAAGTAGAAAACGCAAATGTTTTAGGAGGGCGCAGGGTGATGGCAGAGATAGAGTAGCAAAGTTCAATTTTGGACATGGCATGTTTGAGCTAATAGTCCAATACCAAGAGATTCAGGTGAGAATGCAGTTGAAATTCTAGTTAGCTTAAAAGAGCTATGGAAATTACAGAAAGAAGTTTGGGATTCAAAATACTTTAGACTTCATTTAAAGGCAGGGACTGACCAAATCAACCTAAAAAGTATCCATTGTAGTGATTCGCAACCTTCCTAATGCCATGACCCTTTAATACAGTTTCTCATGTTTGGTGACCCCCAACCATAAAATTATTTTCATTGCTACTAGCTGGGGGTCACCACACCATGAAGAACTGTATTAAAGGGCACAGCATTAGGAAGGTTGAGAACCACTGATCTAGTGAAAGATGACAATGACAGACAAAACACTGGGAGGGAAAGGATGAAGGCTTATGGCTAAAAGAAATGGTGGATAGGAGAGATGCAAGATGGCTGACTTAAGCCAGCCTTTGGCAAAGGCTCCTGTCCAGGGGGAGAAATAATGGCCTTAGATAACCCAATAGAAGTGGAAGATTGGGAGCTGAGCTAAGAGAGACAATTGATAGGTACACATCATCCCTGCTGCAACAAGCTGGGACTTCAAGGAAAGAAATTTCAGCTACAAAACCCATCCCAATGAGGACAGGAATCCTTCCCCCCACCCCCCGAAGAGTGGTTTGAGGCAAATAGAGAACAGAAGAACTTTTGTTTCACCTAAGGGGAGAGAACAACTGAGGGCTGGGACTCCCTCCGTGGAGAGATACTGCTGCAAGCCCAGTCAGTCTCTTGCCTGGGCCAAAAGTTGATCTAATATTTTCCCTACCTTTCTGAACTCCAAATCCACCCCTCCCTGCTCTCTTGGTAGTCTGGAAGACTTCTCCCTGAAAAATCCAGAGCATTTGGCAGATTTTAGCTAGGGCAGGGCACCTCATGAGCTGTGGGGCAGTTGTGCTAAAGCTATAACTTTAATAGAGGTAAGGAGTCACAAGGGGCAGAGAGAGTTGCCCTATGTTGGAAAGAGCATAGCTTAAGATCCATGCTAATGACCCCCAGGGACTGTGCCCAGTGGCTCCCTGGCTCAGCAGCCCGGTGGGCAACTCAACTCCCCACTGGGCTCCTGCAACCAGTAGCCAGTGAATCCTGCCCTACTCCTGTGACCCACAGCCAATGGCCGGTGACTCTCACCTGGCTTCTACGACTAGTGGCCCACAGCCAGTGAATCCTTGGCCCCTGCAACCCATGTGGCCAATAGCTGGTAACTCTGCCATCTGGCTCCCCATCTGCCTCCAGTGACCCAATGCCCACAGCCGTCTACTGCCCAGCTTGTGGAATTCTTGAGACTCCCCAGGCCAGCAGACTCTGCCCTCTGGCTTCCCACCCAGCTCTTACAGCTGGAGGCTGGGGGTCATTGGCTCCACCCTCCCATTCCCCACCAGGCTCCTATGACCGTTGGGGCTGGTGGCAATCCTCCAGCTCTCCTCCAGCTCCTGTGGCCTGTACACAGCAGTACTCCAGAGCCACAGCTCCACCCCTGACAGTGGCAGCACAGTCCCTGACAGTGGTATCAGACCCATGGTCCCTTCCACTGTGGTCAAATTGAGCTGCCAGTGGACCCCCACTGCCTAGATGCTGAAGTACTTTTGAACTCTCCCACCTGATTGGTGTTTGTGTTGACCAGGACAATTTATATGGAACTCTTGACCTGGGCTGAACACCCAGGGACCGACCAAGATTGTACCCTGGTTGTGTTATGGGTGTATGGGATTCTCTCCTTCCAGTTGTTGCCTATGGGGGTGGGCTGTCTTAGTTGCTTATATATCTCCATAGCTGAGATATCAGCCCAAAGCCACTGATTCACTAGGATTGGATAGAGACTAGCTGAATACCACTCAGCGCCATCTAGCCCCACCACACCAAGAAGGTCCCCAGAGTTTCAGGCTGTATTTCTAAATGGGACCTTTGTATAGCTCTATGAGAATAGCCATAATCATCAGTCCCAGTTCTTTGGTAAAGGGCTGATTAATTACAACTCCAGGAACCCTCAATTCAATTTCACCTTGCCAACTTCTTTAGCCAAACAGTGAAAAATAATCATGGGGCAGAATCAGCAGAAAAACTCTGGCAACATGAATAATCAGAGTAGATCAACTCCTCCAAGGAATGACAAAGGAGACACAACAGAAGATCCATTCATAAACAAATGGCAGAGATGTGAGAAATCGAATTCAGAATTTGGATTGCAAATAAGATTAACAGAATGGAAGTAAAGATGGAATTAGAAATTCAAGGAGCAATTCAAAAGTTGTCTCAAGAATTCAATGAATTCAAAGACACAAATCACCAAAGATTTTGATCCATGGAGGCAAGAACTTGCAGCCCTCAAAGATCTGAGAAATACAGTAGAATCCTTCACTAACAGAATGGGCCAGGAAGAGGAAAGAATCCCTGACATTAAAGATAAAGCTTTTGAATGCTCCCAAACACTCAAAGAGGAAGAGAAGTGGAGAGCAAAAATGGATCATTCCCTGAGAGAATTGTGGGACCACTCAAAAAGAGCAAACATTTCCCTCATAGGAATCTCTGAAGAAGAGGATGGTCTAAGGCACAAATACTAGACTCCAAGAGATAATTGAGGAGAACTCCCCCAGCATGGCAAGAGATACTGAAATTCAGATAGCAGACAGTTTCAGAAACCTAGCACAGCTCAACCAAAACAAAGCATCTTCTAGACACATCATAATTAATTTCACCAAAGTTAACATGAAGGAGAAAATTCTGCAAGCAGACAGACATAAGAAAATCATAACCTACAAGGGGAAGAATATTAGAATGACTACAGATCTCTCTGCTGAAACTTTTCAAACCAGAAGAGGATGGTCATCGACCTTCAATCTCCTAAACCAAAACAAGATTCAGCCCAGGATCATGTATCCAGCTAAATTGAGTTTCATTTATGACAGAGAAGTTAAATACTTTAATGATATACACATGTTAGAGAAATTTGCCATAACCAAACCAGCTCTTCAGGATATCCTCAGACCCATCCTCCATAATGACCATCACAATGCTCTACCACTGAAGTAAAACTCACTCTGAAATTCTTGACCAAAACCTAGTTTCCACAGTGGTGAAAAGATTCAAAGTGTCCACTGGACTTGAAAAACTTGATACCCAAAATATTACTAGTCTTATCAATACTCTCAATTATTGTGGATGGCTTAAACTGTTCTCTTAAGAGGCATAGGTCGGCTGACTGGATACAAAAACTCAGGCCAGATATTGGTTGCATACAAGAATCTCATCTTACCTTAATGGATAAATATAGACTTAAGATGAAGGGATGAGCATCTGTAATCCAGGCAAATGGAAATCAGGAAAAATCAGGGGTGGCAATTTTATTTGCAGGTACACTGAGCTTTAAACCAACAAAAATAAGGAAAGGCAAGGATGATCACTTCATATTTCTTAAGGGAAAGACTCAATGTGATGAGATGTCAATTAGTAACATTTATGCACCCAACCAGAATGCTCCTCAATTTATAAGGGAGACCCTAACAGACATGAGCAATTTAATATCTTTCAACACCATAATAGTTGGAGATTTTCACATGCCTTTGGCAGTGTTGACTAGATCGTCTATTAAGAAACTATGCAAAGAAATTTTGGACTTAAACTTCACCATACAACAATTGGATTTAACAGACATCTACAGAATATTTCATCCTATCAAAACTGAACACATTCTTCTCATCAACCCATGGAACATCCTCCAAAATTGATCACATCTTAGATCACAAGTCTAACCTCAGAAAATTTAAAAGTATAGAAATTATTCCTTGTATTTTCTCAGATCATCACATAATAAAAGTTGAACTCATGAATAACAGGTATCTGCATACTCATACAAAGGCATGAAAACTAAATAACCTATGCTGAATGATAGCTAGGTCATAAACAAGATTAAGAAGGAAATTGTCAAATTTTTGGAACAAAACAATAATGAAGACATGAATTATCAGAACCTGTGGAATACTGCAAAAGCAGTATTTCCTCAGAGGGAAATTTATAGCGTTGCAAGCCTTCCTCAAGAGAACAGAAAGAGAAGAAGCCAATAACTTAATGGGACATCTTAAGCAACTGGAAAAGGAAGAACATTCAAATCCCAAACCCAGCAGAAGAAAAGAAATAACTAAAATTAGAGCAGAATTAATTAAATAAAAAAAAGAATTATTCAAAAGATCAATGAATCAAAAAGTTGTTTTTTTGAAAAATTCAACAAAATTGATAAACCTTTGGCCAACCTAACCAAAAATAGAAAATTAAAGTCCACAGTATCATCAATGAGAAATGACAAAGGTGAAATAACAACAGACACCTCAGAAATTCAAAACATCTTTAATGAATACTACAAAAACTTTATTCTCACAAAACTCTTAGAAGTAATCAAGGAATGCAGTAATGTCTCAAGATACAAAAATCAATACTCACAAATCAGTAGCTTTTACAAATACCAATAATAGTCAAGCCGAAAAAATAGTCATGGACTCTATTTCCTTTATGGTTGTGTCAAAGAAGATGAAATATTTGGGAATTTACCTAACAAAGGACATGAATGATTTCTATAAAGAGAATTATGAAACTCTGAGAAAAGAAATAGCTGAAAATGTTTACAAATGGAAAACATACCATGATTATGCCTGGGAAGAATCAACATTGTTAAAATGTACTTACTACCCAAAGCAATATACAAATTTAATGCAATCCCTATCAAAGCACCACTATCATACTTTAAAGATCTGAACAAAAAAGTACTTTGTTTTATATGGAATGAGATAAAAACCTCGAATAGCCAAGACATTACTCAGAAACAAAAACAAATCAGGAGGAATCATGATACCAGACTTCAAACTATACTACAAATCTATAGTGATCAAAATAGCATGGTATTGGCACAAAAATAGAGAGGTAGATGTATGAAACAGAAGTGAGAACCAAGAGGTGAATCCAGACACTTATCATCATTCGATCTTTCATAAGCCTATCAAAAATATAAATATAAATTGGGAGAAAGATTCCCTATTTAACAAATGGTGCTGGGAGAATTGTAGAAAACTGAAACTGGACCCACACCTTTCCCCATTAACAAAAATTGACTCTTACTGGATAAAACATGTAAACTTAAGACATGAAACTATAAAGATTCTTGGAGAGCGTGCAGGAGAAATACTTGAAGAAATTGGCCTGGGAGGATACTTTATGAGGAGGACCCCCAGGCAATTGAAGCAATACCAAAAATACATTACTGAGATCTGATCAAACTAAAAAGCTTCTGCACAGCCAAGAACACAGTAAGTAAAACAGACAGCTCTCAGAATGGGAGAGGATATTTGCAGGTTATGCTTCTGACAAAGGTTTGATAACCAGAATTCACAGAGAACTCAAACTTATTAATTAGAAAAGAACAAGTGATCCCATTTCATTGTGGCTAAGGGACTTGAACAGAAGCTTCTCTGAAGAAGATAGGCTCATGGACTTCAGACATATGAAAAAATGCTCATCATCTTTAATCATCAAGAAATGCAAATCAAAACTATTCCCTTAAAAGTGGCTCACATAACAAAATCCAAAAACTACAGATGTTGGTGTGGATGTGTAGAAAAAGGAACACTTCTGTATTGCTGGTGGAAGTGCAAGCTAATACGTCCCTTTTAGAAAGAGGTATGGAGAATACTCAGGGATCTAAAAGTACACCTACCATTTGATCCTACAATTCCTCTACTAGGAGTATATCCAAAAGACCAAAAATCACTTTATAACAAACATATTTGCACCAGATTGTTCATTGCAGCTCAATTCACAATAGCCAAGTCATGGAAGAAGCCCAAGTACCCATTGACCCATGAATGGGTTAATAAATTGTAGTATATGTATACCGTGGAATATTACGCAGCCTTAAAAAATACCGAGACTTTACCACTTTTACATTTACATGGATGGAGCTGGAACATATTTTACTTAGTAAAGTACCTCAAGAATGGAAAAAAATAAGTACTTAGTACTATTATGAAACCAATTTGCTTATGGTAAATAAGAAGGAAGGAGGAGGTCAGATCTAGGGAGGGTGAATGGTGGGATCACACCTATGGTGCATAATGCAAGGGTACATGTTGGATCTATTAGAGTATAAATGTCTTAACACAATAAGTAAACTAAATGAAGTATATATATTAACTAGTATGATGTGTTAGTAATTCTATATGAAATCAGCACATTGTACCCCATAAATGCATTAATGTATACAGATCTGTGGGTTTATGATTTAATGAAATAATAATAATAAAAAAGAAGTAGTGGATAGATGGCCTTCTTTTCTAAAATGAGAAGATTATCTTTGGTATAAAATAATCCTAATGGATTAAATGAAAATATTGGAAACTATCCTGGGACATGTATGGAAGAGTCTAGAAAATATGCCATTCTGTGATAGAGTTTATAAAGTTATATAGCACAAAATTCTGGCAAATATTACCAATGGTGAATATGGTATTTTGTTTTCACTGAATCTATGAAATGTTTTACTTTGTTAGTGTTATTTATAATGTGAAATAAGTGTTTTTAAATTATTTCAAAAATAAAATTAATGGAGATTGCATAAAATATGACTGTATTACCTGTTATTTAATATTAATATAGTTATCTGAGACAATCTACTAATATTAATAACATACCATTTCTAAAAGAACAGTTACTACAGAAGCATAGTCTACTTTCTGGATATTGGCACTTATAAAGCTATGTCTTAATAAGTAAATGTGCAGACCATTTAAATACCAGTAACTTTCCTCAAATTACACTACTTTGAAAGATGAAAGTTTAGAAAACTTGGCATAATGACATCTTTAATCCACTGAATGTGTGAAAAGTGTGAAAAACCCTAATGTGTTGCTCATATATAAAACCTGTGTGTTGTGTGTTTTAGAATATCTATTCTTCAAGGGCAGAGATTATTTTCTGAAGGCTCTTATGCAGGGTTTTTTGTAAGACTTGTACTACTGGCAGTATATTTATATTCTTAGCAAGGATTTGTGTCACAAGGGTGTTCAATACATGCCATTTGATTGCCCCCCAAATCTTTTTTTTCAGACTTTATTTTTTATAAAATGATAGCTGTGTACATTAATGCAATCATGGGGTACAGTGTGGTGTTTTCATATACAATTTGAAATATTTTCATCAAACTGGTTAACATAGCTTTTGTGTCATTTTCTTAGTTATTGTGTTAAGACATTTATATTCTACTCTTAGAAAGATTCACTTGTACCCTTGTAAGATAAACCACAGAAGTGATCTCTCCAATCACCCTCCCTCCACCCATCCCCCCTCCCTCACCCCCTCCCCATATTCTTAGGCTATAATTAGGTTATAGCTTTTGTATGAAAGCTATAAATTAGTTTCACAATAGGATTGCCTCCCAAATCTTAAGTGTTGTAGGCATGATGATGCTTTGTTTTCCCCACCATTCAAGACAAAGGCGAATTACCTAGGCACCATAGTAGGTCTGTCTGACCTGATAAGGATACCCATACTGCTAGTGAAATTTTCTTCCTGGAGTTATCAATGTGGGGAAAGGACAGATTAGTACTGAAATATGCAAATTCCAGATTGCCCAAACAAACCCTCAAAGCTTCAATGTTAGCTTTGCTATCAACATCCAGAATCCCTGTGGTACAGAGAAAAGGACACAAATCTGTTCTACTACACTCATTCCTAATTTGTCATCTTGAATAGCATTTGCTCTATTTCTCAGTTACCTTGAATGCTATATGTAGGTGTTAGACTAGAACTAGATGATTGGTAGTTCTTTCCATGATTTTGTAGGCATTCCTGTATGTATAAAAAATCTAGGAACGGTCCATGTGCAAATATTCCCCAGGGTTCTGGAATAATATCGTGATTAGAAATTCCATACACAAAATAATTTTCAGCAAGTGAACAATTTATCTTTCATTTATTACGTCTTGAAGTAATGGGTAGATTGAGCCAATGTGCTTTAATCTTTCTTAAAGGTAACAGAATATGGCTATTCAGAGCAGGGGAGAAAAACTGTGTTAGCATTAAAGGGCGGGGCTGGTGTTTCTTGGTCCTGTTGTCTGGCCATGACACTATGTGCTAGATGACTACTACAGATATTTGGAGTCAATGAGGAACATGGGGCTGGCTTCATTATTTTTACCATGGAAGAGAATGTGACTTGGTTCATGAAGAATATTTAACAGAGCAAGGGAAGGAATCTGATTGTAGTTTAATTATGTCTACTGATGAGCCAGAGATATAAACTCATAAAGAAAATGAAGACTTTCTCAACACATTTCAATTGAGATGAGCTTTCTATGCGTTTTACACAATGATTATAGGTGTTTCTTTCTTTGGATAATGTACATGTCCCTAAAAATGTATGTATAAAGCAGGGCATTGTGATGGCTATCTTAACTTTTTAATTCAGTTCAGAACACTAATTGTCAGGCACTGTGCTAAGTCCTTCTGGCATTCAGAAAATACGGTGTTTCCATTCTCTGAGTTGTGATACTCCAATGGGTAATAAAAGCACTCAGCTCTTTTTCTTGAATGGGCTCAGACCAGCAGCTAAATATGATACTTTTCTGTGCCATAGAAATAAATGTTAATGCAGTTTATCCAAAAACCAATCTAGGAAGTAAACCATTTTAAAATTTAAATAAGTAAACTTATTTTATAAAAACTAGATATTCATACATATATACAACAGACTCTTTCACAATGTATATAAATCTCTCTATGCATGCTTTTGTTTGTCAGCTAACATGGACTCTTAAGCTTATGCTTATGTTAAGATATCCTAAATGGCTTGGTGGCCGTGGCTCAAGTGGCTAAGGTGCCAGCCACATACACCTAAGGTGGTGGGTTCGAATCCAGCCTGGGCCCGCCAAACAACAATGACGGCTGCAACCAAAAAAAAATAGCCAGGCGTTGTGGCGGGTGCTTGTGGTCCCAGCTACTTGGGAGGTGGAGGCAGGGGCTTACTTGAGCCCAGGAGTTGGAGGTTGCTGTGAGCTGTGATGCCACAGCACTCTACCCAGGGGGATAGCATAACACTCATTTTATTCCACAAATGAAATAAAAACAAACTGAGCCATTAAAGCAGTGGTTCTCAACCTTCCTAATGCCTCCTAAAGCCACGACCCTTTAATACAGTTCCTCATGTGGTGGTGACCCCTAACCATAAAATTATTTTCGTTGCTACTTCATAACTGTAATTTTGCTACTGTTATGAATCGTAATGTAAATATCTGATGTGCAAGATGTATTTTCATTGTTCCAAAGGGGTTGTGACCCACAGGTTGAGAACTGGTGCATTAGAGTATTCTAATTCTATTACATGCAAAGATATAATCAAGGATAAGTTTTACAAAGAATATTTCATATTCAATGAAATTCCTCTGCCCATGCTTATTCCTATGGGCTCTTAAAGGGTAACTTGATATAGATTAATGTAGTAAGAGCTTCATGCTGTAGTCTGAAATAACAATCGATTAATTCAAGAGTTAAGTGTTGAGCCCTTGGAGGATTCTCTGCTAGACCCCCTGAGACAGGAAAGAGGAATACAGTCATGGCATCACCTTCAAAGAGTTTTCATTCCGAATCTCCATTTGATTCATTGCAAGCTGCTAGACCAGAGCTTCAAAGTGAAACAGATAACATGTGCAGGAAATGCAAGGGAGGGAGAAAATGCTTCCAGCACCAATGAGAGGTGATGAGACCGATAAAGGAAGGGTTGCAAAAGGTTCTTTTAACAAGTGAAAGAAATAAATGAGCACCAGACCTCAAGGAGCGCCTTGATATGCAAAGAAATGAAAAGGCAGATGAGCCTGAATAAAGTGGTACAGTGAAGAAGGGAGCCAGGTAGTATTTAAGTACCTGTGTGAGTAGGGGGAGGGGAGGTGCGAGGGTGGGGGCAGGGAGAGGGCAGAGTTGCAGGGAAGAGGTTAATAGTCATCCATCCATTGTAAGTGGTTTTATTCTGAAAAGAGCCCATGTAGAAAAAAAAAATGACACCCATCTCCTTTATTCTTAGCTGTGGCCTCATTTTAGCTTCTGGTATTGAGAGGAAACCTAATCAGTTTGCAGGATGGTGTGAAGGCTTTAAACATGCACTGCTGGGATTTGGCGTCAGAAGCACTGATGTAATGTAGTAAATCATAATGAAAAGAACCAGTGTCTTCACCATATTACATAAAGTACTGCATGCTGGTCTAAAAATGTACATATTTACCTTCAGAATAAAATTGTCACACTAACCACCAAAAACAAAAAAAACAAACAAAAAAACCCATACAATACTTAGGGTTCAGAGCGTTTCTATTTGGTAGCAATGGTAATTTCTGGAGTGGCATTAAAAAATGTATACTTTAACAGTTGGTGAATATCTGTGTAATAGTTAAAAAATTCATTATACTGGCTCAAACTTTGTTTTGATGGATATCAACCAAAATAGTGATCTCTGTTAAACAATAAAATTGAATATAACCTTTCAAGGACCCTGTCAGGTAGTATTATTTGGGGGATCATTTTAAAATAAATGAAGATACTTGGGTTGAAGGATTAAGGAACCTAATCCAAGTTTATGATGATGGGAAGTTATGAAGAAAAAGCAAATTTGAATTTAGTTTTTTTTTTAAATTAAATCATAGCTATGTCCATTAATGCAGTCATGGGGTACAGTGTGCTGGGTTTATATACAATTTGAAATATTTTCATCAAACTGGTTAACATAGCCTTCATGGCTTTTTCTTAGTTATTGTGTTAAGACATTTATATTCTCCATCTAGAGAGATTCACATGTACCCTTATAGGATGAACCATAGGCGTGATCCCACCAATACCCTCCCTCCACCCACCCTCCTCCCTCCCCTCCCCTCCCTCTCCCCCTTCCCCATATTCTTGGGCTACAATTGGGCTATAACTTTCATATGAAAACTATAAATTAGTTTCATAGTAGGGCTGAGTACATTGGATACTTTTTCTTCTATTCTTGAGATACTTTGCTAAGAAGAATATGTTCGAGCTCCATCCATGTAAACATAAAGGAGGTAAAGTCTCCATCTTTCTTTAAGGCTGCATCATATTCCATGGTATATGAGACAAAAACTAAATTCAGTCTCAGCTATGATTCCCTGAGGCTAAGATGCACCTGGCCCTCAGGGGATCATAGCTGAGACTGAATTTAGTTTTTTGTCTTCAAAATTTATGTGCCATGACTATACTCTACTTACTTTACTGTCCTAAGGCACAACAAATTATTGAACAAAAGTCTAATTATTTTAAACAAAGTTTCAATTCTAATTTCTTATTTTTGTATTTTAATTCCTTATAATTTTGTAACCCATGCTTGATATGATGGAAATGGAAATTCTTATTCAAAAGACTATTTGATTAACATGAAAACTTGATTTTTCTTTCTTTCTTTTTCTTTTTTTTTAAGATAGAGGGTCACTTTGTCACCCTTGATAAAGTGCCTGGTGTCATAGCTCACAGCAACCTCAGACTTGTGGGCTCAAGCAATTCTTTTGCCTCAGCCTCCTGAGTAGCTGGGACGATAGGCACCCACCACAATGCCCAGCTATTTTTAGAGATGAGGTCTCGCTCTGGTTCAGGCTTGTCTCGAACCTGTTAGCTCAGGCAATCCACTCGCCTGGGGCTCCCAAGTGCTAGGCTTATAAGCATGAGCCACCACTCCCAGCTGAAAAATTGATTTTTCCAAACCTTCTGCATAAAAAGGAATAACTTTGATTTATGATAAACTAAATTGTAAAGTCAGTGCTTAAATCTGGATCAAAAGTCATTTTTGCAAAATTTATCCAAATTTATTTGTTCTGAGTTGAATTCACAGAAATGAAATAGTTTTAAGATTTTCATTTGGCAATGTTTACTTTATATTTGGCATTGTATATTTAAAGTGTAGTGGCATGCCTTTGAATGGAAAAATGGTGCTTCAAAGTTAACTTTACAAACTTTAAGGACCAGACAGTTCTTCAATAATTTATGGCAATGAGGCAGTAATAATTGGATGGGTTTTCCTAACAATGAGGTAAACAAAAACTGGATGAATCTCTCTTTTTCAGAGTCAAGTTGAAAACAAATTGAATAGAAACAAAGCCTTCCTGAGCATCTTCAATTATTCAGACCTCAAACCTCAGCATCATCTTTGACTCCTTTCCGGGTTCTTCAGCCCCATAACATTCTATCATCAGGAAATCATCTCACCTCTTTCCCCAAAAATAGGTCCGCAGGCGCTAATCACTTCTCATATCACATCATCATCTCTTACCTGAATGCCAGTTACAATGCCGTGGACTCGTAACTGTCTCTCTAATTCTGGCTTGAATTAGAAAATGTGAGTCAGATCATGTCATGTGGTACTTGAGGCCGCCTATCCCATTCAGAGGAAAAGCTGAGTCATGAAAACCCCTTCTGCTCCCTTCTGCTATTAATCCTATCTTGCGCTTACAACTTGAAACTTGTACACTTTGCTCCAAACATCTTCACTTCTTTGCCATCCTTTAAAATGCTAAAAGGGCCCCTATATCAGGGGCCATTTCACTTGGAATTCTCTCTGTCCAGATCATCTTCTGAATATCTGCTTGGTTTCTTTCCTTTGCTTCTTTCAGATCTTTGCTCATATTATCAGCTTATTAGTAGGATTATTCTGATTACCTGACCTTGACACCTTATTTAAGTATGAACTTCATGAAGACAGTACATTTTGGCTGTTTGGTTCACTGTTGTATCCCAGTGCCTCGTATCATGCCACAGTAAGCAGTAAATAAATAGCTGATAAATGAGTAACTGAATAGATGAAGAGATGAGTGACAAGCATATGTGTTATTTAACTGCCATGTTAACTCTGAAATAGGTACTGTGATCTCCATTTGAAAGATATGATCAAATCAAAGTGATCGAGCTGATAGCCAGGCAGTTCTAAAGTGGACTTACAGCTTTTAGTTGATGGTGATTCATTCTAAAATTCTTCTTAGGTAAGATAAGATTATTCTTTACTCTTCTCCTATAAATTATAGATATCTCCTCATGAATGATTAGATCTTTTGGTGTATTTTTTTAATCACAGAAATCACTAATCTAATTCAACAAATACTTATTGAGGCCCTACTGTCTGCAGGTACTGACTTAGCCTCTGAGACACGCTGGTGAACAAGACAAACAAATCCAGAATTTTCAGTTAGAGAAACAAACTCAAAAATAAATAGCAGACTTGTAAGCACAAGACAAAGAATTAAAAGAGATGAAATGGCAAGGAGTGATTGGGGCAACCAGATCTGGTTGTGAGCTGATTATTTTAATTTGCCCCCTGTAAAGTGCTCTGTCCCTTCTCCATTCTGCTTTATACTTCAGGAAGCTGATCTTCATGGACTGTGTCACTGGGCTACTTTGCTCTTGGCCTCTGGCCTCTTGAGCTTGACCAATAGGAAGGGTCAGCAGATCTGAGAAATAGGGCAGAGTGAGCGTTGGTTTTATATTCCTCTGGATGCTCCCTGACAGGTCCCTGCTGATTGGCAGGCAGTGGTTTTCGCTAGTTAAGGCCATAGCTGGAGAAACTCTTGACATATATTGTCATGCTCTGAGATGTAGGAACTGCTTTCCCCCCCATTCTCTCACTGTGAGGGCTGGTGATCATTCTTTTTGAGAGTTTCTTTAACCTTTATGAGACAAATAATAGTTACATTACTATGACCAGTAGTCCTTTTTTAAATTAAACTGTGAAAGTACATCATTTGTTTTCCATTCAAGCTGTGAACAGTACAGGTGGTTAAGGAAGGCCTCTCTGATGAAGTAATAGATAGGAGTCTTGCAGAAGGCAGCCAAGAAGAGACTACCTGGGAAGACTATTCTAGAACATCTCAGAAAAACTAAGTCAGAGATGAGCTTTGTATTTTTGTAGAACTGAAATATTTTGGCTCACGTGTGCAAATGGGTGAGAGAGCTGTAAGAAATGAGGGTAGGATTTAGGCAAGGGCCAGATCTCCTACACTGAATTAACGTCCTTGTTGTTCTTTAAAAACAAGTGTAAAAACAAGGCAAGAAAAAAATGTATCAGTAAAAGGTAATATTTTGTGTGGTGTGTCTTCACCTATTTCTGTTTATTTGCAAGTTCTCAGAGGAGTGAAAAGAAAATTGTGACAAATAAATCATTTACATTCTCATTTCCCTGTATTTGTAGCACGTTTTATTAAGTCATGTATGTATTTAAATAAGAAAAAAGGACAGAGTAAGTAAATAATTAATAGGAAGTAATAAATAGTAGTAATTAATATTCTGAAGGCTCTATTTGCCATTAATCCTAATAATATTAAAAGGAATCATTAACTCATTGAGAAGTAACTTAAAGATCAAGTTTATATAGCAGTTTTTCTTTTTAAATCTCTGTTTATCGCTTTTTTGTGTCTGTGAGACAAAATGACTTCCTAAGAAACACTGATTTTATTTCCTTAGCATCGCTTTCAGTTATGATGATATTATCTCTCATATGTACCTTCGGTCTGTTTTATCTGCCTCCGCCAGAAAAGAATATATTAACTTTATAAACTTCTTATCTTCCTTCTTGTCCCCCATCCTCTTCTTTATCGTCCTAATGTTTTGTATTAACAAATTCAGAATCATATTTGCTGTTCTTTTAGTCTCCCGTTAGAAGGTGATCAACTACCTCTGGAGGTTTTTGTTCTCCCTTACTAACCATAAGTAAAATCACATTCTGAAAGCACGTCATGACTCCCTGAAATATTTTCATTTCAGGTAAATACATTACCTTGATCTAAAAGGTGGTTTTGGTAGCGAATACCACCTAGGAGAGTGCCTTGTGTGCGTCAGGTGCTCAATGAATATCAGCTGATGGAATGAAGGCTGGAGAGGGCATGCTTCACAGTGGTTCTCAACCTTCCTAATGCAGCAGCCCTTTAATACAGTTCCCATGGGGCGCCACCCACAGGCTGAGAACCGCTGTTATAAAGACCTGAGACTTAATACTGCCACTTACTTCCCTGGCACTCAGGAAACTATTTAGCCTACCTAAGCCTCAGTTACCATCAACTATAAAATCCAGATAATATTAGTGTCTGCCATTTAGGGTTGTTTAAGAATTAAATACATACAATGCATCCATACAAAGGATTTAGCACAGAGTCTCGTATGTAACAAGTGCCCACATCTAACCTATCATGTTTAATGTTAATTATTTTACAAACCAAGAATAGTACATTCTTTAACAGGTAGTAACTTAATTTTAACAGTTAAAATTTAGGCAGGATTTATTTCCTCCCTTTGCATTTTGTCCTTTTTTTTGAGACAGAGCCTCAAGCTGTCCCCCTGGGTAGAGTGCCGTGGCATCACAGCTCACAGGAACCTCCAACTCCTGGGCTCCAGCAAGTCTCCTGCCTCCGCCTCCCAAGTAGCTGGGACCACAGGCGCCCGCCACAACGCCCGGCTATTTTTTTGGTTGCAGCCATCATTGTTGTTTGGCGGGCCCGGGCTGGATTCGAACCCGCTACCTTAGGTGTATGTGGCTGGTGTCTTAGCCACTTGAGCCACAGGTGCCGAGCCTGCTTTTTTTCCTAATGACTACATGCATGGGATAACTTCTTTTGCTGTGGGGAAGGCTCAATTCTCTATGCCTCTACCTGAAGTATATTTCTGATATTCTTGGAATTGGGTCAGGAGTTAGTTTGGCAGAACAGACCCTTTAGCAATTTTCCCACTTTTGGTGTTGTCCAAAATAAATAGCTCGTTAAAAACTCCTGTTCGGATGTAACTACAGTTTGGAAGAAGAATGCTGTAACGACTCATCAAGGCACCACATCCCACGCACAGTCCTGCTGCATTTTCTGTCCGCGGTCAGGTGGGCTGCTCAACCTTTTCCTTGTTTACTGGAGAGGCCTGGGCACCTGTACAAAACTCACTAGCCCCTAAACTTTACACACGCGTTAGTTGGGGCTGCCCCTGCTTCAGATACCAGGGAGAGATTTTGTTGGCATAATGCATCCGGGTCTCGTGCCAGCTCCAGAGTCCTTGCCGACGCTGAGATGAGGAACCGGGAGGGGGGCTCGGATGGCGTGAAATCTGTGGCAGCCAAGCCTCCACTTGTCTTTCTGTCGCATGTGCTAAGCTGTAGATACTGCAGTGTTTTCAAAAATAATAAAAAAATATTTTGCTCATTAATTTTTAAGTCCCGCTGACTTTGGGAAATCAATGTAGCACAGTGTAATTGATTTATGAAATGAAAAAAACCCCTGCCTGACCAGCAAGCTCGGCGGTGGCTGCTCTCAGCACCGCGCCCTTCTGCGCATCAGCGCACTTCCCTGAGCACCGCCCGAGCCAAGGGCGCCGGCAGAGCGGGAGGCTTAAGCTCTGTGCAGACAGACTGCTTAAGATGGAGCCTGCACGGTCTCCCTGGGGTCTTATGCTTCCTCCCCGTCTCTCTTCCTACCCAGGTCAGCTGAAGGACTTTCAGCTGCTTTATTCCGGTCCCTAACTGTCCTCACAGTATCTTACGGGAAAGGCAAGGTTCCGTTCATGCCTGCCTGTTGACATTGTAACCTATTTGCAATTCTCTCATCTTTTCCTTTCTCTGAGCTTGTCTGACTGACTTAGCTCAAGCTTGCCTTTTGCCATCTGCCCTTGTCTATTCATTGATCTCTTTCATTCTATTTTTTATACTCTCACAAGGTGAACAAAATTTTTTTTTCAACTGTAATCGTTTCTATCTAATTTCAGCACCTGCCCATTCATTCTTAACACATCTTATGCTTCTTCCTGCTAATCTCTGCTATAATTTTGTTTGTACGCCACCTTAAAAAAATTAAAGTAAATGCTACATGCTAGGCATTGCCCTGGGTGCTTTGCATCAAATCAGTTTCTCAAGAAACATGTAAGGAATGTATTATTCCTGGTTACGGGTGAGAAAACTGAGATTTAGAAAGGTTAAGTAACTTTTTTGAGTCACTCAACTATTGAGGGGCAAGGCTGGTATGTGACACTAATTCTGTTTGATACCAAAGCCTGTGTTCCTTTTCGTCCAGAGCAAAATGATGCTTCCAATTGACCTCTGTTTTACTTTAAATGCTTAACTAGAAAAATCTAGCTCTTGGCTGCCCTTACAGGGGCTCATTCTCTTCAGTGGCTCCCTTGTAAATAACTGCTATTCAAACTGCCAGAATGCAAATGTATTTATTTCAAGATTTTATGTACCCTGGTATATTGGTTGTCTTATTCTTTGTCACCGACTTCTCTCCTAACATCACGATGAGCCCCTTGTCTCATCATCAAAGGCACGGGAAAGTATGCGTACATTGTCAGAAGTCGCTGCGAGCAATCCCGTAGCCTAAAAACATGAACAGATAGCTGAGCCAAATGGGCAACCTTGCCAGCTTCATGTTGATTTCATCTGATCTTTGTTCTTTTGATGCTACTCTGGGAGCGAGTAAGTGGGCACGTTATAGAATACCGCAGCAGCAGAAAGGTGATGCAATGTCCTCACTTCTTAAGTGGTTGAAAGCACCTGTAGTTTCTCGACACAGGCACTACACGTTGCAGTGAAGTGCCGTGCCAGCTCCATGATGCGTGAATTTACAGTGAATTAATAGGTTCCATCCATCTGAAATCTTGCATAATATTGCAGTAGCACTGGGCATTACTGTCACTCAAGATGTGCAATATTGTACCAAAAATTAACCACAGATGCCATGTTAGAACAGCTGCAGATTTAGATTTAGCTATAATAGGAAGAAAATGTGCCGTGCAAGTTCACCTGAAGAGCAGTGGAGATAGGCTGTAAATGAGGAGGAGGAGGGGAAGAAACGGAGGTCAAGCGGCCGACAAAGATGGAAATGGAAGTGAGGGAGGGTAATTCACATGGTCAGTGGCAACTCAACAGGACTCCAAATCCAGGAAGTGTGCAGAATACAGGGTGCTGATGCCTGAACAAGCAGGGGCAGTTTTAAAGCAGGAGGTCTAATCAGAACAATACTTAGAGATCTAGATTACGATATAAAGAAAATCGTCGTGCATGTAATCATTCATCTTTAGGACTTAACTGAAGTCAGGCTACTGATTTGAGAATAACTGCTAGTAAAACTAAGGATGCCTGAAGCGATCAGTGAGAAGAAATTTCTGCCTTACAGGAATCATAGGAAAACCAGATGATTAGGAAATTCAAGACTGTCTTCTATACCCTTAGATTTGAAGTCTATCTTTTGATAATGGACCCTCGTGAAATTAACTGTTCCCATTTTGGAGACAAGTGTTGGATGGTTCAGTTGCGCACTGAACACTGAGGTGGCAACATTTTATTTCAACATAATTGTGGGCTTGTGAGATGCTCATTAACTCCGGGGCCATCTGCCTCTTTGCCATTCATTTGGCTCATTTAGTCACAGGTGGGTAGGAAGGTCTCAATAGTTTTGGTTACCATTCAATTCTGATTTCTGCTTGGAAAACAGAAAAGGCTAGTGACAGCTGTGGCCATGTTGGCTGTCTCTGTCCTCTTCATGAGCCAGAAGGTGGCTTCCCATGTCGTACGCTGCTAGCAGAGCAAGCAGGCAGTAAGCCTTTCCTCACCCTGGTGTTGGCCCCTTAATACCATTATCTCTGCTGCCTTATGGTATACCTGGCTTAGGAGAACAGGCAAAGAACACAGTGGCCTCTAAATTAGTAGTTGGCTTCATTGGAAGAGTGGAAGAAAGGCCCATTGTTGACCAACAGGGGCATGTCAAAACTCCTGACCTTCACCTATAACTTTTGGTCTGTCTTCCCAGTCCAGAAATGAAATATCAACTGCTTTTGCTAATAACCAACAGATGTATTTGGTGCCTTACAAGTTACTAAGGACATTCTAGGTTTCTCCACATTTTAGGGGGAAAAAGTCTCTACTTCCAAGGCATAACCTTATTTTCCTTCCTCTTCTTTTGAGCACAAAAGAATCAATGTCTGTTCTATCAGGGCTTCCAGAAAGCAAAGCACAGCAAATTGAAACACAAAGAAATTTCAGTTTTAAACTATCAGCTAAGGAAGTCTTTTGACTAATGGGCTAGAGATAAAATCCAAAGTCATCAATGGCATTTTAAATTTTATTTTACTAAAGTAAATAGAAAGACAAAAACAGACTTTCTTGTTCGTAGTCTTAGGTTGTAAAATACAGGAAATGCCAGTGTCATTTCAAAGGGCTCTTCCCACAGAAGAAAATCTGGAGAAATTTTGAAAAATTTGGAGTTCTGCGATAATGATGATGAAGCAGATTATAGCTAACATTGAGTGAGTGCTCAGTGTGCGGTCAGCAGCGTTCACTATAACTTTCCCCATACTATCTTATTCTTCCTTCAAAATATCTATGGGACGAACATAAATTTTACTCCAAATTTTGCTGGTGTGGTGGCAATTGAGGCATAAAATAGTTAACTAACTATTCTAGGTCACGTGGCCAGAGGGTGGCAGACGGTCAATAGAGGGATCATTAAGTCTGAATTCCAGACATACATTTTCTTACTTCTGTGACACAGAATCTCATGTTGGAAACTCCTGCATTATTAAATTTTTCATTCTCTTTCTCAGCATGAAGAGAGAAATAAATGGAGAAAATTTTGTTAAGTATATTCTGATACTGAGAACAAACTAAGCCTGATAGAATACCATTTTAACAAACAAACATGTTTCCTTCACTTTAGAATGACCCAATTCTAAATTCCTATTTAAGAAATGGATAAGGAGGACTGTTTATTTAAGGGACTTGTCCCTTGTCAGGAAGACTCGGCAATAACTTCCTTTGCTGGGGCTTGTGAACTTCACATAAAATCCAGCTCATAATCATTTAGGGTGAACAATAATTTTTCATATCTGTGGCATACATCAAGCTTTACTTTTTTATTTAATAATCAATGATAAAATATTGGAAAGGGTTCTGAATTGCAAACGTTTCATTTGCTATTTAGAGTTTCAACCTTTCTCTCTCTCTCTCTCTTTTGAAAAATTGTGGTAGGAACATTTAACATAAGATGCAGTTGCCAAGCGAGATTTTCAGTGTACAAGGCGGTGTTGTCAACTCCCGGCACACTGCTGCACGGCAGATCTCTGGAGCTTACTCATCCTGCATAACTGAACTTTTCTACCCATTCAACAGCAGTTCCCCATGCTCTTGATGCTCCACGATGATATTTTCAGAAATCTCATGAATATCCTGAGCACACAGATGCATATTTATGTAACATCATGTCATACAAAAGTGTGGAGCTCTCTACACAACCTTGGTTATTCCACATTTAGGAACGAAAGTTTGATTACGTGTCATTTTTCCAACAAAATATTTATTGGATCCATAAATACTACATAAGAATATTTAAATTTATGAACTATTTTGTGTAGTTTCCCAGTTAAAACATAAGTGATCCAGACGCATTGGAGGCTATAGAGTATGACTTATCTTCATCTCGGAGACAGCTGAAAGTACGGAATTTATGGAGTCAACTATCCACCCAAGTCAGAACGAGAATCCTATTTCCTTTACGTTTTGCTGTGGCAAAAAAAAAAAAAAAAAAAAGGACTCCTCGATCTAACAGTGATAGCTATTTTAAGTTTATTTTTTGACCTTTAAAACAAAGAAGGCCTTGCTTATTTCTAAAAATTTAGAGCACATTTGGAGGCTTTTTAGATAAAAATATCAAAGTTTTTCTGGCTTTCTATTCTACATGCAACAATGAATAATAGCAAATAATTCTGTGAACTGAAGCCACTTTTGTAGTTTTTAAAATTTTATTACTAAGCTTAGGCTTGGGGTCATATTACAAAATATCTATCACCTGTATTTTATGTCCCTTACATACAGTACCCCATTTCAAGCCCTTGATATATTTTCCTACTGATTTATATTGTCACTATTTTAGACAATGAAACTACCCACCAATCACTGGCTAACTCTCTTGGAAGCATTTCAGTGTAGACACTACAATGAATTTCATCAGAAATGCCCCATTAACTTTTTTAGACCAGAAATTTTAGTGTTAATTCATTTCAAAAACCAAATGATGGGCCCCTGCCAGAGGTTATTTGAAAAACAACCAGTCTGAAAAAGTACAAAAATAAAGTAGCATTTTGCGAAGAGGCCTGTGATTTGTTTTACATTTTGCCATGCTACATCAGATTTAAAGACTTATTTTGGATATAGTAAGTGTGGGAACAAAGACAGTCGGTTCAGAGAATCTGCTGTTACTGGGCAGAAAGTGAGTAGATCAGTGTGTCGGGAAAGTGGTGAAAGATAAGACTAGAAAAGTAAGTTTGATTCACAGTGAACAAGGCTGAAAATAGCAAACTGGGGAATTTGGTCATTTTTCTTTAGGAAAGTCATTGTAGATTTTTTTAGAAAGTGTGATGTCATTACAGCAATACAGTATAACATAAAAAGATCTTTCAACATTTTTTAGGGCGATCTGGTAAGGAGTTTATTGTAGTAATTTATGGACAAGAGGATGGAAGCAGGAGTAACACTGGCAGTGAGAAAAATGAAAAGAGGTCGTGTGGGTTCCAGAGTCTGGAGGGTGCCGGACACTTTCGCTGTCTAAGCTGTTCCTCTCCACGCTGTCTGCCTTACTAATTTCCTTAACTTCAGGTCTCAGCGGAGATGTCCTTTCAATGGGAACGTTTTCCTTGATTTCCTAAATTAATGCCTCTATTCCATTTATTCTTTACCTCGCAGGATTGTAAACACAATTACTGGATCGGTTATTTTGAAATATTTTTAAGACATTTCCCACCAAATTGTAATCTTTACAGGGGCAAGGGCAATGTTACTGTTTTTTGTTTTTGTTTGTTTTTTGACAGTTTTTCTCTGTCACCCGGGATAGAGTGGCAGGGTGTCATCATAGTTTACAGCAACCTCAAATTCTTGGGCTGAGCAATCCTCTTGCCATAGCTTCCCCTGTAACTGAAAGAAACTACAGGCACCTGCCACTACAGCCAGCTAGTTTTTCTGTTTTTAGGAGAGACAGGATTTTTGCTCTTGCTCAGGCTGGTCTCCAACTCCTCAGCTTAATGGATTTTCCCGCCTCGGCTTCCCAGGGTGCCAGGATTATAGGCATGAGCCACTATGCCTGGTTGGCAGTGTTGCTTTATTCTTAGAAAACTGCCAGTACCTAACAGGTAAGTATGCAACAAATTTTTGTGGACTACCTGACCTATTATTGGGCTTTTACTGATTTGTTTGCTATACAGAAATGAAGGGGAGGTAAGGGGAGGCAAAGAGTCAAGTATATCTAGTTTTTAACCCTAGTGGTATGTTAAACAGTTATTTGTCTATAAGTTATGCTTTACAATAAATGACTTTTACATTTTGCTAACAGCAAAGTCATGTGTTTGCTTTGGGAAACAGAACTGCTAATGGAGGGAAAAGAAGAGAATAGGGAACAGAAAGACCATGATGTCCAACCACCTCAAACATTGGGTGACCTTGGCTGAAAGTTTAATGAAGAGCCAGATAATCTTGTGTATCAACTAGCTCAATAGCATCATTAATCCTGAAAAGTCACATTTAAACCACTAAGCCAACTGCATTGTAGTTGACCATCACAGACTCGGAGAATTGAAGAGTACAAAGAGAAGTCAAAGACAGACCATTTACCAATTCTTGATTCCTAAAGAGGAATACTACAAAGGTAGCATCCAGCCAAATAGTCACCAAGTTTTTTCCAGAAAGGGAAACCTTTACAACTTCTTTTTTCCTTACACCAATAGTTGCTCATTCAGAAGCCAATCTGAGCAGGGAACATCTGATAAAATCACAGCTCAGTCAAGTGCGTCCTTACGTAATGACACTTAGCCACACTTTAATACTTCTCAGAGAAAAGCAGTATGCATGTTGTTCACACTACTCACTGGTACTAGTTCTTACTGCTAATCATATCTGAATGCCTTTATTAGAGATGATGAGTTCTGTGTACTTTGTAAGTATTCCCCCTGAGTGAACATATCAGTTCTCGGGCTAGCTATCAATTGCAGAATCGAATCAAGATTTGCTTAGATTGAAGTAGGCTTTTCTAAATTATGCAATGATGATTTTAATGGAACGGAAGAAAAATCTTTTTGGTCAGCTAGAAAACAGCAAGCTTTAATAGGGTCTAAAATACCAGAGTACTCATCTCCTCTTTCTTAAGAACTACCTTTGATTCAAAGCCTAATGTTTCAGAATTGTTATTTGTGGATTTTAGGCCCACTCTCATTCAGAACTTGTGCTGATCTGGACCTGAATATTATTTGTTTTATATAAAAAAAGAAATATCATTAAGAACATTTAGAATTCAATATGAAAGAAAACAATCTAAGTTAATATTGGCAAAAGTGTTCAATGGACAGTTCAGAAAGAAAATTACGAATGGTTGATAAGCACATAGAAAGAAGAAATTCAGATTAAGCCACAATGAGAATGTCACTTCATGTCCCCTAAAATGACTTTAAAAAGTGACATATTAAGTGTTGCAGATGATGTGAACCAATGCTATTCTGCTTACGTTACTGACAGAAATGTAAAATGGTACAACCGTCTTGAAGAACAGCATAGGGGATTCTACGAAAAGGTAAATATATATTATTAACCAACAATTCCAATCGTAAATATTTACCCAGGAGAAATGAAAACATTTCTTGATGAAGGACTTGTAGACAAATGTTTATAGTAGCTTAATTCATAGTGGTCAAAAACTGGAATCAGCCTAAAGGTCCATCAACAGGTGAACGCATAAACAAATGTGCTGTATAGGAACACGCAGTGGAGTATTACTCAGCAATAAAAATTAAAGAACTGCTAATAAGTTCTTCGTACATTATTATTTCTTCTTAAAGAACAACTTTCTTTCCAATGCAAGTTATCCTAAATTCTGAATTAGGAGTGGGCCTAAAATTGTCTTGAGCAATAAAAAGAAACAAATATAAATCACAAAGACTCCACTGAATGATTTCATTTATATCAAGTTCAAAGATGGGCTAAATTAATCTCTAATAATAGACTTCAGTGGTTGTCTGGTATGGAGGTGAACTGAAGAGTTTGACTACAGAGGGACACAGGGAAACCTTCTTGGTGATAGAAATTTTCTATATCTTGGTTTGGGAGATGGCTACACTGATGTGTACAGTTGCCAAAACCGACTAGATCATACATTTTAAGTCTGTGTAGTTTGTTTTATGAAAGAAAACTTATACCTCAATGAAGTTGATTAAGATAAAGGAGTATATAAGTAACTTGATAGTCTAACAAAATTATTTTGGAGCATATTTCATTTACACAAGAGAATTTTAGCACTTTGAGAGATACAAATAATATGCCACTAATTATAAACAAGTATATTACTAAAACAAATTTTAAAAAGCAGACTTAAAAGACTTTTGTAAAGAATTGGTTAGTTACCAAAAATTTAGTTACTACAAAATTAATACTTCCAACTTAAAGATATTTTATTTTTTAAATTAATTCATATTTCCCTTGTCACCTATTAATCCAAATTAGTGCAAATCCATTGTAATATTAATGTTAGTGTTGGGTGGCACCTGTGGCTCAAAGAGTAGGGTGCCGGCCCCATATACCAGAGGTGGTGGGTTCAAACCTGGCCCTGGCCAAAAACTGCAAAAAAAATTAAAATAAAAAAAATAAAAATAATAATAATAATGTCAGTGTCATATAAAAAATGTAGAAAGTCCTAGTAGAGTAAACATTATGGAATTTTCTGCTAATTTTCAATTTGCTTTATCAAAACTTTAACAAAACATGCCTTATAATATTTTTTCAATATTATTTTAATTGGAAACTGACATTTCTGGTATTTGTTTTTAAAAGAGCTTTAAAAATTATTTTCAATGAATAGGTAGATAAGCAGAATATTAAATCACTTTGAAAAATTAAAAAAAATTTTCTTAACCATTCTCCAATATTTTATTACACACCATATATTTTTAACATGATTCAAAATTGCCCTTGTCGACTTAATTTTTAATATTTACATTTCTGAAATGCACTTATTTCTCTCTACTGCATTTACTTACCCTACTTTTATTATATCTATGAAACATCTTTAAAAATTCTGTTCCAAAAAACCTTTAAATAATATCTATGTGAAGTTTTTAACATCATGGGTTTGTTTATGTTAATGTCTTATTTAGAAAAAGGAATTTATAGAAATATTTTTATCATCTGAAAGAAGTAATAAAATAATTTGGATGGCCCTATTAATGTCAAAGTTAATTATTCTCCAAGAGCAAAAGCTCTGAAAATATCATTTATACTAAAAATAAGAGGAAAGGAATTAATATTTTAAGTTAATAAAATGTAACCAAGGGATGCTGAATATATTATGAGGAATTGGGAACTGACTATGTCATATGTTTAAGGAAGGAGTTCAACTCTAAAGTGGAATAACAAAGAAGGGGGTAAAAGGTGGCGCCTGTGGCTCAAGGAGTAGGGCGCCAGCCCCATATGCCAGAGGTGGCGGGGTCAAACCCAGCCCTGGCCAAAAAACTGCAAAAAAAAAAAAAAAGAAGGAGGTAAAGTCTCAATCTCTCCTATAAGAGAGATAAATCTTTGTTCATCCAGGTAGAACTGGAAAACTATAATCAGTTGAAAATATATTGTTCAATTTGAGAGGGTGCTACTCCAAGCTAAAGTGTAGGTGTGTAATGGCAACATTAAACAAAGCTTAAAAGCTTATTGGAGTGTGAAGGTCATGACATTATAAAAACAGTTAAAGGCCATAGCTTCCAGGAGAATGAAGAAATCTTTCAGAAATCATGGGGGCTAAATAGAGGAAAATAACTATATTTAAATTTCACTTCCTGAAACAAATATTGGCATAATAAAATAGGTTGAAGTATGTTGGAGTGTTTTGAAACAAAATATAATGTTCTGACCTTGTAGATTAAAAACAAAAACAATAACAACAAAACAGCATGATTTTGGCTGGTAAAGGAGAAATAGTGAAGAAAAATACCTGATGTGACTTTATGAGAATAGTAGATATGAATGGGTCTCTTGTAATTAAAACAAATTATGTTGACAGTCTATTTTATCTTAAATGGGCACAACTGCCAGGGCTTACCTACAAAGTCAGCGCAGGAGGAGTGGTGATGATATTTTGCGTTTATTGAGCACTTCCTGTTAGTAGGCTCTCTACTAAATGCTTTATGTAATTTTGACTTCAGACAAGTGAATTCTACTCCTTGTTATAGGCTTAAAAAAAAGATAAATAACCTGTCACAAAGCCCCAGAAATGGTAAAGGTTACACTTGGACTTTAAGCAGTCTTTTTTTTTTTTTTTGAGACAGAATCTCAAGCTGTCAGCTGTTGCTCTGGGTAGAGTGCTGTGGCGTCATAGCTCACAGCAACCTCCAATTCTTGGGCTCAAGTGATCCTCTTGTCTCAGTATTTCTATGTGTAGTAGAGAGAGGGTCTCACTTTTTGCTCAGGCTGGTCTGGAACCCAGGAGCTCAAGTAGTCCACCTGCCTCGGCCTCCCAGAGTGCTAGGATTATAGGCGTGAGCCACCGGGAATTTAAGCAGTCTTATGCTCATTCTAACACCTGTGATTTTTTTTTTTTTTGTAACTTTACTATCCTGCCTCTTTGATGTGCTCTAAGTAGTTAAAGGCCAAGTTGATAAATTTTTCTTTTTTCCATTAAGATCACGTAAAGAAGGAAAGAGTCAGAAAGAGATAAATAATGCAAGTACTCAGGGAAATGCAAATACATTTGTATGAAAGAAGCAGAAAGACAGGAAAGGAAACGGCTCCAAACTTGGCATAATTAATAGGTAACATTTTTTATTTCACTTGATAGTGGGAATTCTTTTGAAATAGTTCTGCCTGGAGATAAGGAAAGTCTCTTTGGCTTTCTATGATACCATTTTGGTACTTTCTGAAAATATTATTATCTAACAAATGTTATGATTATATTTAATGAATTGTTCAGGTCACACTCATGTCTAAATGTCTATAGTTCTTGCTTTGAAACCGATTTTCTTGGCATTGTTAGAGTTATGTGCACATAGTAGGTGATTAAAATTACCCAAATAGAAGGGGGGATTTTTTTTTTCAAGAATATATACCTTTTGTGGGGTACGAGGAAGACTACTAGGTTTCTGGCTACCAGTTCTTGAACTTAAATATAATATTACCATGAGTGTGTTGGAAGGAAAAATGGTTGTGAAACACCTGCTACATAGAGAGAAGAAGCTGAGTCATGTGTACAGGAAATCTATGAATGTCTTCCTAAGAGATAGTGCTGTAAAACCAAAGTGTAAACTCACAAAATACAAGAGAATCACTGTAAAGAAATCCCAATAGCCATACTTATGACTGCCTATAAATTTTTATGGATACTTGAATCTAATAGCTATTCACCACATCTGACCCTGCTCTAGTTCAGGCTTCCAAACTTCATGTCATTCAGAGTATCTGTATTTGTGTGTGTGTGTGTGTGTGTGTGTGTGTGTGTTTAAAGATGTGGCTGGTCATGAGAGCACTGGAGATTTATTTCAGCTTATTAATGTTTTTGGAGTTGTGAGATATCTGCAACTTATGATATGAATGGAACTGGCCTTGATTCCCAATCAGTTCTAGTTTCAGAGAATTTTGAATAATGTTGTGGGAAAAATCCTTGAGGTCAGTTGTAACTGTCACTCTCATATTTATGTAATAACCTTGCCAGTTGTTTTCATAGGTATTTCTGACTGGATTAGTTACAGAGCATCTACCATGTTACCCATGGTATGGAGCTATGGGTGGTCTTCAGGGTCATGAAACCTTATGAATGTTGTGAGAAGTAGTTTTTCCCTCTAATGTAAGACAATTTGCACAAAAGAAATACAAATGGCTACTTCAGAAATATATGCAATCTTACCAGCAATCAAGTTTAGAATATACCACTTTTGACCTATCAAACTGTGAAAGAGATCTTAAAATGCCTAAATTCTAGATATCATGAAATAAGCACTTTCATAACTACTGGGAGCAGTAATAATACAAATTCTCAAGGAAACAATGCTGTATTATGGATCAAAAATGCTAAATATGTCCCTTTGATACAGCAATTTGGCATATAAAAATGTATCCTAAGGAAATAATCAAATATGCAATCAAAGTTTTATGGATAAAGCTGCTTAAAATTGTCTCCCTCAACTTTTTAATATTATACATTATTCAAATGTGCATCAATATCATAATAATTCAATTATTGCACATTTATTTTATGGAACAATATGAAGCCATTAAAACTCACGATTCTGAAGAAGTTTTAATGACATGGAAATGCTCACAATGTAACGATAAGTTATAAAAACAAGAAATAAAATTGATACACAGTATGATTCCGAGTTTTATAAATGCCTGTGCACAGACTGCTCGCTGGTGCTTTTACCTTTCCATCCATATTCTGTTTAGTTTGCACCTTCTTAATACTTGATGTTTTGACAATATTCTGCAATGATCACTTAATTTGTTTGCAATTAGAAAATAAAGCAGTGGATGTTATTTTAAAAGAAATAGCTTACAAAATAAAGATATACTTGTTTAAATGCCACGTATTAAACGTGCACCATTCAGACTCAGTGTGGTGCTGTGTATTCTTCACTGCATGACTATGTATCTATCGAGTGCTTTTTCTCTCTTACCTGCTGTTTTGGGCACTAAGGAGAAAATCTTGTTTGCCGGAAACTTGTGGATCTGATCTCTTTTAATCACCTTATTTTCAGATGTATTAACTTTCTTCATAGCTGATTTCTTCATTTTCTCTTTCCTACATGTGGTTCAATAAATACATTTTCTCTAGTTCAAATTCATTTTGTGTTTTTTTACTACCTCTTGATTTTATTTTGCAAGTACTTTAAAACCTGTAACTATGGCAGAATTAGTAGCATGTTACATACTGATCTTATTTGATGCCAGTAGAGATGGCACTGTGGTCTTGAATAATTCCAATGTTTTAAGGGTCTCATTGGTCAGTTCTTCTAGAAACAGATTGGACATTGCAGCATCAGAAATCATGGAGCAAAAAACTGCCTTTAAGTGGTAACTTGGTGTTCAGGGTGTAAGTTTCTTTGCTTTCAGTATAGTCTTGCCCCTTAATATAAAGATGGCAAAACAATTCCATATCTATTCAAAAAACCATCCATCAAATAACATTCCTAAATGTTTGAAACCCATGAAATCATGGATGTCATTACTATTTGGTAATATAATTTTCTCTCTTCTAAGAATCAATTAACCACTCATTACTGTGAAATTGAACTTTTTCAGGGTGTATTCCTTCTTAGTCAGGATTTCAGATGTTCAGAACACATCATTTATAACATTTCTTTAGTGGTACTGTTTGCAAGTGTTGTATGTAATTAAGGATAATTCAACATCCACTAAAGAGATTATTTTTCTCTTTATTTACTTTTTATTTTTAGGGGAGCATTCCACTAAGCAAGAGATTATTTTTCTCCTTGGTGCTTTTATTTTACGGTGAACCTCAGAACATTCTTAATGCTTCATTCTTTGAATCTTCATTTTAAAAATTTCTTAATGGATTAAAAAATTCAGTTCTTTTTTTTTTTTTAGGAAACTGATTTTTAATTGACTGTTCTACACTGAAACTGTCTCCTATGGTTGTTTGTATACTGCTCAAATCTGTATGGAGGGTAGGGATGAAAGTGGTGACTGGACTCCTGCAGGAAAATGTGTCATCATCCAGTTCATCTCGCCAATGGAACAGTTATTTTCTGATTGATTGACTATAATTCATACAAATGCTGTGTGTGTCTGTGTGTGTATATATGTACATGTGTATGTGTGTGCATATATACGCATACATGTATACATATGCTAGTACAACATCTGATCTTATACAAGACAATTTTTTAATTGTTAACAAATGTAGGGCCATTCAGCATTTTTGTCAAGGCTAATGTAGGTGTGCATGTCAGTA
Organism: Otolemur garnettii; assembly: GCF_000181295.1. Classification (NCBI taxonomy): domain Eukaryota; kingdom Metazoa; phylum Chordata; class Mammalia; order Primates; family Galagidae; genus Otolemur; species Otolemur garnettii. Next base: position 18,323,760 of record NW_003852403.1, read on the forward strand.
TACACGAGTCAATATCTTGTATTTCCAGGAAAAAAGGTCTATATTTTCCAGTCATTATTGTTGCTTTATTGCCATAGAGCAATCAAGCTTTTCTAACAAAGTGTTAATCATCGCTTCCTTGTAATGGCGATAGGTTCCATGTTGTGCTTGATATTTCTTTTTGCACTCAGAGCTTGTTTTGTAGAAACATTTGCAACCGCACATATCAATGCAAGATAAGCTGCCATATCCAAATACAAAATGTTTCTCTTCCTCTATCTCAAGTCTTTGACTTTGAAATAGGGAATGAAGTCAGGAAAGCAGGAAAGTACAAGAACACTACTAAACATGTCCTGGAAAACCACTATTTCCATGTGGGGTAACGGAGACTGGAGGTGTGAGTGCTGGTTTTCTTTTCCTAGCAAGCTCTCAGCGTGGATAATGGTTTGCCAATTGGTGATTGTCTCCAAGTTGTTGGGGTTTTGTGCTCCTGTTGGTAATTTGGGAAGGGCATTTTCTTTTGTTCTTAAAGCGTATGTTCCATTAGAATTTTAGTACTAAAACTGACCCACAGTGACTGTTAAAAAGCTTCTTTGAGTTGGATAGTTTACTTTCAGCTATTTCTTTGTGTGATCTGAAAGGTATTTCCTAAAAATGTTTTGCATAATTGAGTGAACCTAGTTCTATGCTAATTCTTTAAAAGGATAAAAATTATATGACACTTGGTTCTTTTAAAAAGCAATGATATCCAAAGAAATTGATTTTCCATTTCATCATAAAAAGAGTCTTTAAAGATCAGTTATATGATGCTAAAACTTTATACACCAAAATTTGAAATAAGACTTTCTTTACCTAAAAGATTAGTTTGGGTGGCTAAACACATGATTTTAAAAAGGGTAGTTTTTCATGACTAAAAAGATGGAATTTTTACATAATGTACTTATACAATAATACAATAAAATTACTTTACTAATGCCAATCATTAAAACAGCTAATCTTTCTTGCAGTCTTGCTCCAGAAGCTTCATTATTTCTCCCAACACTATGAAATAAAAACTATCATTATCCCAAATTTACAAATGAACACATTTAGGTGCAGGAATCTTAAGTAATTTGTCAAAGCGAAGGAGACAAAGGATTCAAATCTTGGGTCCTGACTACAGTGCTGTCTCTGCACTGCTGTCACGGTACTGAGCTACGCTAAGTTCAGGCTACTCCCCAGACTTATGTAACGCTTGCAAAGCAACACACAGGTTCTGAAAATTGCCAAGGAGGATACATTTTCCTTGAAATTGTTTTATAACCATATCAGGATATAGTTCATGGAATTATTTTCACTTAATGTAGGAAAAAAAAAGACCTGCAAACTGAAGGTACTGTTCTACCCTCCTATATCATGTCTCCTTTGAAACCTATGAGGTCTTTGAGCAAAGAAGTAAGAGGGAGAAGATGGAAGGAAGAGAGAATTAATTTGTTAACTTTTATAATTTTGCTTTGGAAGAAAACCAGTGAAGTTAGATTGTGGGAACTATCCTACTCTGCTGGGAAATATTTAGTGTAGTTTCATTATACAAAAAAACAAAAACAAAAACAACTTTTAAACAACCCAGGGGACTGTCTGCCTCCATTCACAACTCCCAGCTGCCTTTCTGGAATGGGGCAAAGAACAGAGCCTGACCTACGATGTGGGAGACAGAGGAGTAGAACTGACCCATTGGGTACAATGAACACTATTCTGGTGATGGGCACACTAACAGCCCCAACTTAAGCATTGTTCAAGGTGCCCATGTAACAAAAATATTTGTATCCCTCCATGTTTCGAAATTTTTAAAAAATCAAAAGAATACCAACAACAGCAAAGAATAGAGGCAGAATTTTAGAGGGAAATACTTGCTTGTTTGCTTTAATTCAAGAATGGAATCTGGTAACCTTATTGCAGGATTCACTTTCTTTCTTTTTAATAGCTTTAAATTTTCTGACATCCCAAAATGTAATTTTTTTTCTGTTCAGTATATTTCTAAGCACATGTTTTTACATAAGTCAGGGTTTCATTTTGAGGATTGCCTTGAACTTGACTTCTCCGGGAGGGTAAATCTCAGTGATCACCAGCTGGTGTGGGTTGACGTTTGTGCCTCGTCTGGGTTCTCTTTTCATCTCCTCCCACTCCCATGCTGCCTTATCACTTTTAGGGAAGGATCACAAAATTATATAAGAGAAGAAAACCAGGTGCAGGCTCCAGGGCTCAGTGGTGACTCTGTCCTGAGATGGTCATCAGAGATGCCAGCTTCTCTGAAGTGAATCGGGAGTCACCTGACGGACACACGAATAATCATGGGTCATGATGAAGGTGCCAAGAAAGTCACCACTCGTCTAAAGGGAGGTTTCTCCTCAGACAAGAGGAATCCTGGTCCTTAATTCATGAATGTTTAGGATCTCTATCAACTGAGGGAGATTTCATTTATTTTCTTGCCTTCTCCCAAATTGGTATTTTTGTGCCAGTTTTTTATTTAAATATGTAATTTTAAAGTATGAGGGAAACAATGTAGAGTGATTTATGACCAATACATGGCTTCTAAGTATTTTATCCCTTGCAAATGAAAAATCTAGACTGATAGGAAGGAAAACAAGATTTGTTCTTCTTCAGTCTAGAATTTTTATTTATTATTTATGTCTCTAAGGAAAGGAGAATCTTTTACTGAATCCCAAAGCAGTGTGACATAGTTTTTTCCTGTGAAATGACTGTTGATAAAAATCAGGATCTATGCACTGATAACGACTCTCAGACAACAGATTCTCCATAATGGGGCAATTTCACTTTCTAACCCAAAGTCTGCCCGGCTTACACTTTCTTCTTTGCCCTCTACCTTTAGTTAATGACATCTCATCCTACTCCTTCCCATGTGTAGAATCTGAGACTCTTTTCTTTTTTAAACCTTTTGCCTAGATACCATCTATACCTTACCCTGAAAAGGGACGTAAACATCATTTTGGTAGGAACAGTCAGGGGTAGGGTGAACCCAGTCAGCCTCTCCATCCTCGCTACCACCTGATGTCACTGACAGTATATCCCATCACAGTCCTTCTTATTCTGTTCTCACATTCCTTTGAAAAAACATTACCCATTATTTGCTCATTTATACTTGGAAAATGATAGGTATGTGGAGAGGGTTGAATCAAGGAATATTTTTTTCAAGTGCCGAGGCACTTTGCACATATAATTTTATTTAACATCTGTAGTCACATGGTAACATTGTTCGTATCACACACAAATAATTGAGGCTTAGAGGGATAAATAATTTCCTAACATCACACAGCTCACAAATGGCCTGGAGGTATGACACTTTGTGCCAAAGTGCTTGTTCTTTTCAGGACAATGCAGCATCTCTTTGGGAATGCACTGTCCCAGGTGCTTATGAGCCACTAATTAATTGTTACAGTATTCCTGTAGCAAATACCTATCATTAGCTTTGTTTTATTTCAAGCACCACATTTAAAATAATCTTATTTAAAGAGTGTGATATGGTATTGGCAAGTAGAATTATGTGTGAGTCTTACAGTAATGGATAAATGTGCTAGACTTGAAAAAAATCAAAAAAATAGGATCCCAAAGAACCCCTTCATTCATTCGGTCAGTCAACGACTACTTTTTGAATTCTTGCCTTATGCCAGGTACTGGAGTTGGATCTGTGAAAATAACAGACAAAAATCCTTTCATGGGATATGGGCAAGACATATACGCAAATAAATAGAATAAATTATTATATATTGGTAGTTTCTCTAGAGAATACAATAAGTGGAAAAATAAGATCATCTTAAGTAGGCAGTAGATCAATAAGATCATTTTAAGAAGGCCTTGGGGTAGCGGTGTTTGAATAAAGGCTTGGTGAAGGCAAGCATGTAAGCCACATGGATATTTTGGGGAAGAGTTTTATAGACAGGGGGAATAGCAAGGTCAGAGGCCATGAGGAAGGTGCCTGTCTATTATGAGCCAAAGAGAAAGTTTAGGTGACAAGATCAGTGAGAAAATGTATCACATTCCCTAAATCCTTGAGTATTGTTATGGCTTTGCCTTTCACCAAGAGGAAAATGGGGAAGCCATCAGAGGATTTTGAGCAAAGTGACATGCTTCAACTTATATTTTAAACTATCACTCTAGCTGACATTTGAGATGAAGTGGAAGCCAATAAGTGGTTACTTCAATAAGTCAGGAATGATGGTGGCTTAAATTAGGGTGGTGGTAGTGGAGTTCGTAAGATGACAGATTCTAGTTACATTTAGAATATGGAGACTTCTGATCACACAAATTGGTGATAGATTGGAAGTGGGTTTGAGAGAAGAGAAGCACTAAAAATGACTCCAAACATCTTGGCCTCAGTGTGCCATTAACTGAGCTGGAAAATATTAGAGGATGGACGGGTTTAGTGGAGAGAGAGTGGAGGTGAAGATTAGGATTGTATATTTGCACATGTTACCTTTGAATGTCTGTTACTTCTTTAAGAGGCAGTGTTGAGTAGATAATTGGATATAAGAATCTAGAAATCAGGGGAGAAGTCCAAGCTATGGATATGAATTTGAAGTCATCTTCATAGTTCATATCAGTAGTGTTAATGAAATCACTAAAGGACCAAATTTAGACAGGAAAGAGAAGAGTCCTAAGAACCAACTTGGGACACACCAACATGTAGAGGTTGGTAAGATGAAAAGTAACCAGCCAATGAAACTTCACAGGAGAGTCCCAGGGAGGTAGGAAAAAAATCAGCAGTGAGTGACATCCATGAGTTTAATAAAGACACTAGGTCAAGGAGGAGTATGTGTTCAATTGTGTCAAATGGTACTGATAGTTCAGGAGAGGTGAGGATTGAGGACTCACATTAGACTTAGCACCATGGAGTTTATCAATGACCTTAAGGGAAGAAGTTTCAGTACCAGTCTGAGACAAAAATCTTTGGAGTTAAAGGGGGAGAATAAGATGAATTGGAGATCAGAGATTATAGACAACAATAAAAAATTTCACCAATATTATATAATAGGCAGTTATTACCTCTAGGTTTAAAGAGAATGTTAATGCTTATTATTTTTTTTTGACATGATGGGCGTTATTAGACCTGCTACAAGGTCTTGCTGATTGAATACTTCACAAAGTAGTATATATATTACTATATCACAAATTTATCTTTTTAATATCATGATAACTACATAAATTAATTGAATTCATTTGAAATACTATTTTTTTTCACTGTATTCATTTGAAAACATTTTTTTTTCTGAGAAAGAATCCTGGGATTAACTGCTAGACCTTAGCAAAAAAGCTTAAGAACCACCTCTGTTTTAGGGTTACTATTGCGATTCTATAGGTACTTTCATTCTTCTACCCTTTACAAATATTAACACTGTTCCCAACTCTATCATATCCCTCCTTACCTAATGATACCTCAGAGTGGAATTTAATATAAAATTGATAATAATAAATAAGAGAGTGAGAGAAAGAAAGAAAGAGAGAAAGAGAGAAAGAGAGAAAGAAAGAGAGAGAAAAGAAAAGAAAAGAAAAGAAAAGAAAAGAAAAGAAAAGAAAAGTTGTTCACTATGGATCCTATACTGCCTTGTTTTGTATTTACCTCTTAAAATTTCAGTTTGGAATGTTGTGCTATGATGAGATGCTTGCAAAATTAAATGAACCTTCCAGTAACTTTCAGAATGTCAAAGATAGGAATATGTTTCTAATATTCGGATTCAGTTAACAAATGCCTTCTGTTTCTCTCTTTTCTCATAGTCATTTATGAATTATTAACTTGCATTTTCAAGCCTTATATTATCTGAGAAAAGATAATAGCAATTAGCAGCTTGTGCTATACCCTAAACTTTTTGAAGTTCTTAACTACTTATGTTTTGCTGTAGGGTTTCAAATGAGGCAGATTGAAAAATCCAGTCAGACTTAGCTGGTATTTTCCATACGACATCTGGTCTGACAGCTAGATCTGTAGTGAAGCTTATAAATCAAAAAGGAGCTGACTGAGAAGTGATAAAGCAATGGAGAAATGCCCCATGATTTTTGTGGAAGATTCGGGATCATTTTTTATGTTAATGTCATAGAACTAAAAATGAGCTGCTGTATTTTAAATTTTAAACATTTTCATTATGAAAATGGTTTCATTATAATCACTTTACTGAAAAATAAAGTCATCTGCAGAGAGAGAAGGCTAAGAGCCCGAGGAGAGCAAGCAATACAGTTAGGGAGTCTGCTAGAGACGAATAAAATGATGTCTACGTAGCTCTGCTGGTCGACTCAGGAAGCTTACACACCTGGCTTGAAGAGGTTTCTGAAAGGAAAGAATTATAAACTCAGTACAGACTAGCCTTGTAGAGGGATCGGTTGTTTGAGATGTTGCCAACTCATGCTTAGAAACTTGGACATAGGAGTGTAGATGGGGAGGGTTTTCCCACAACTGAGGACTTGCCAAGTGTCTTTGATAGAAGATGGGCTAAGAAAGAGCAAAGAAAGATGACAGTTTGTATCAGGACAGCATTTCACTCTTGAGTTGCAGGCTGGATAGAGAAGCTAGATAAAGAAAGATGTGCTAAGAATAAGCAAACGCTCAAAGGAGATTGCAGTGAGGGAAAAGTAAGTCTAATGGTATTGAGACGAGACTGGAGGGCAGAGAACAAATAAGATTATATAATGTTAAAGCTGGAAGTAGCTGCAGAAACCATCTACTTTCCTTACTTCATTTTCTAGATGATTCAGAGAGGTTAATTCACTTTCCTAAGTTCATCAAAATAACCATAGGCAGAGCCCCTAAAACTCAGAGGACCTGACTCCCAACCTTGCCATGGTTTAGTTCCCTTGATTCAATTGCCACAGAAGTGGAGAGAATGGTAATTTTGAGTCCTTTTAATAAAGGAAATGATTTTAAGAAATCGTTTATTATTTCTATTGGACATGAAGAGAATAAAAATAGAAATCCCATCTTGGCTTTTAGCTGGAAGAATTCCCTAAGCATCAAAACAGGCAGTTGGATGCTCTGGAAGTTTTCCTGAGATGCCACCATGGTCTTTGAAAATTTGGGCACAGGAAATTCTATAAAGAGGAAGAAGTTTTGAAGAGAATAAAAGATTGTCAGAAAGATGGATCCACTGCTTTAGGACACTAAGCCAACTTTTGCTGTAAGCCTTTGTCTTGAGTCTGTGGGTGTAATAGCGGCAGATTGAACATGGTAATTAAGACATTTTTCTATATCTGCCTTGCGGATGCCGCTGCTCAGCAGGACCTGTGCAGGAACATGGGTGAATCAGAGAGAAGGGTTTGCTGACAGCCTCTGAGGACAAGATAACACTTTTGTACTCTACCCCCAAACAGAATCATACATTACTGGCGTAAGTCTGGCCTACAAAGGGCGCTTTTGAGAACTTCCCATTTCTTCACTTCTGTATCTTGAAAGTGCATTTTAAACCTCAAAACGTAGCTCTCCTCATCTTTATTCCCTTCTCCCTTCTTGGAGCAGCCATGTTTGAAGGATCTCAGAAAGCCTAAGAGCTGGAGAATCGCAATTAGGGTAATTTGCCCCAGGGGTAGGAGGATAGAGAGAGTTCTTTTGTCCAATTTGGCTCTGGTGCTGGAATTTTAACATGTGTTATTGGCTCTGGGGATTATGTTCCGGTTCTGGCTGAGTGAAAGCTTGCTTTGCTTTTGTTTTCTGAAAGTATTTAATAAAATGGCAGGATTCGCTTACTTGCTTATTGAATTCTTTTGCCTGGGAAACATGCAAATTCTGAACCCAGCTGCACGTTTGTGACAAAGAGATAGCTAATAATCTGAGCTATATGCTATTTTTTTTTTTTATAAACAGCTTTTTTATTTTTCTACAAGGGCAGAGCTATAGTACACAAAGTTAAGCCTTTTAGAGACTGGATTTAAATCTGCTTTCTATTAATAGCTTTCAGGAGCTTTTCTAAATAACCTTCAGGCATAGACAGGTTTTCTTCCCAAAAAGCAGGTAGAGAAAAAAAGACCTGTGGTTTTTCACCAATAAAAGCTAAAAAGTTTCTAAATCGGCCTATTTCAAATAAGTCAGTTAAGCCAATTAGAGCATTTATTTTCTTCTTGTCGCTTTTATGCAGTAGTCACAAATGATACTGAGATGGAAGGCATCTTCTGAACTGATCCGGCTCAGATTCTGGATGTTGCAGAAGAGAGTACTGAAGGCGAGCAGGGATCAATGATCTAAATTGCATCATGTGTTCAAAAACTGCTCTTGGCCCCTCTAGTCCCCCGCTCTCTTCTCCTCTGCCCTTCTCCTCTACCCACGCCATAGAAGCTCACTTCTGTAAAATGCTTTAGAGGCCCTTCCCACGGCTTCTGGCTGGGTTTGGCTATAGGTAGAGTTCACCTGCTTAAGTGCAGATAGCAGAAGAGACATGGCCGGATTCTTATTTCTCCAGTTCCCTCTATACCTACGGGAGTAGGGGCTACATTGCTGTAGACACACCTTTCAGCAGTTCTGACAACTATTCTTCCCTGTCCCTCTGCCCTGTGATAGTAACAGGATCCAGCTTTTTTTGCTATCCCCAAGTGCTACACCATCCTTGCTAACTCCCTTTAACTCTGCTCATACTTCTATAACAGTTTCTTGAGTCACCCTTTCTGAGTGCATCATCTGTTTCTTGCCCGAGTCCAGGCTGGCACAGCAGGATTCTGGAAGCACCACTTCTGGGAGAAGGACCCAGGTCTCCTTACTCCACGCTAATATTCTTCCCACTCTGCCCAAGTGAAAAGTCTCCTTCTTTCAGAATCAAACCAACATCTATAAAAGTGACTATTTTTTTTTTAATTCTTTCTTAAAATTTCAAGATATTGTGAGGGGACAGATGGTTTTGGTTACCTGGACCACTTTTGTGATGATTGATTCAGGATTATAAGTGTGCCCATCACCCACACAGTGTCCAGGAACCCGTTAGGTAGGGTTTTGCCCAGCCCCTCCTCCCCTCTCCTCCCCATCCCACCTGCTTATTTCCTATTCGTTTTTCTTTCTTCTGTACACACGTGTGCTCACTGGTTAGTTCCACTTTAATAGGGAGTACATGTGGTATTTTTTTCCATTCTTGAGAAAGTTTATTTAGGATAATGGTTTCAGCTCATCCAGATTGTTGCAAAGTCACTAATTCTTCCTTTTATAGACGAATAGTATTCCACAGTATACAGGGACATAGACCACGTTCTGTTAATTCACTCATGAACTGATGGGCACGTGGGTTTGTTCCACATCTTTGCAACTGGGAATGGTGCTGTAACCAACGTTCGAGTGCAGGTATCCTTTGGATAGAATGATTTCTTTTCCTTTGGGTAAATACCCATTGTTTAAAGTGTGTCACTAGTCTCTCATTTCTACCCTGGAAGAAAACTAACTATTCTCTTGTTTAAATAAATGAGCAAATAGTAAATTTAAGATAAAATGTTGATGAAAACACATCTTTTTATGTGGTGAAGCCACATTTTAGGAGGAGAGGAGATGTATCAGGTCCTAAATGAAGTTGGGTTCCTACTGACCAAGAAAGGAAACATGAAATTGAAGTGCCTACATGAGATGATGGGTGAGGTCTTGTTCTCTGTGGCTCACCAGGAGCTGATGTCAAGAAATGTGTGATGAACACACATCATGAATTTCATTCCCACAGAACTGGGGAGCATTATGCCTTTTTCTCACCACTTTTCCCTTTCTGATGATCCTGCACGTCCCTCTGTTTTATTATCACTCCTCTTATTTCCCCAGAGCAGAGCCATTCGGGACCCTGATGATTCTCACCTACTACGTTATTTCCTCAAAAAGCTTTTCCTCTTCCCCTTTTAGGAAGGTGGGGCCCTCCGCCCAGTCTCCTCAGGGTTAAGATCACACAGTGCTTTGGTCACCACTGCACCTGTCACTGTGTCAGTTTTCAGGCTCTTGTTAGAGTGATTTTTCTTGGCTGAGTTCAGTTGAAGGCAGTTAAGCAACCTCTTTGGAAAAATACAGATGCGTTGATTTTAAACACAGCTAGAATACTGAAATTTGCTCTGCATGAAAGCAGAGCAACAGGTAAAAATAAGAGGAATTAATGTCACCGTGAAATGGTAGCACTAAGCCTGTGGGCTGTTGACTTTTTGCAGAGAATATTTCGCTGGAGGGAAACTGGTCATTCTTACCAGCTGCCTGCAAAGCTTGTTTCCTCCATGCTAAGGAGTAGAAATGATGTAATTGTTGTTTATTGCCTGGAGGACTTGCTAAGACTCTTAGCCAAACTCTGCAAACCAGGCAAATCTGGACATTTATTGGTTTTGTAGCACCCATATGGTTAACAAAATATCTGGCAATGCCTATTCATTCTTTATTCTTTTTCTTTTTTGATTTTTTTTTTTTTGAGTCAGTCTCACTATGTCACCTTCTGTAGAGTGTCATAGCATCACAGCTCACAGTAACCTCAAACTCTTGGGCTTAAGCGATTCTCTTGTCTTAGCCTCCCAAGTAGTTGGGACTACAGGCACCCACCATAACACCTTGCTATTTTCGTTGTTGTTGTTGTTGCAGTTGTCGGTGTGTTTAGCTGGCCCAGGCCGGGTTTGAACCTGCCAGCCTCAGTGCATGTGGCCAGCGCCGTAACCACTGTGCTACGGGCACTGAGATTACTCATTCTTTAAGAATTGATTTATCTCTCAAATCCTTTGGAGAAGTATTCCCTCTATTTCTAAAGCTATATCAGTGGTTCTCAAACCTTTCCAGGTTTGAAAATCATCTGCTGGGATTGTCTTATTAAAACACAGCCTAGAATAGTACAAAACAGTCACTAGACTATACATGCCTTTGTATAGATTAGAAAAAGGGAAACACTGGGCAGTTGCAGCCCCCCACATGCAGAAAGTAAGAAGGCTGACAAGCAAGAATGTTCTTTTCCCTCAAGTCGCCAGGTATACCTATTAAATGTGTAAAAAGCAAAACCAAAATGTCATGGTTTATCAGCTTCTGCAAAATTCCATTAAGGGCCCTCAGAGTTAGAGCTGAGAATACCTTTTCTGTCCTATGACCAGAACTATCCTATTCTGCCTCAGCAGACTGTGAAATTCCATATTGTACCCTTACTAGGGAAAGATCTTCCAGTCATATCGTATTGATGAAGATAACTCACAACTGGTTCCAAGAATTTGAAATCTCTTGAAGTATTTGTGGGGGCAGAAATCAGAGAACTACTCACGCTCATACCAGAAGCTAAGAAATCCTTATAACCTAGCTAGACTGCCTCGGTCTTATTCTTTATAAACTGCAATTCTTGTAGGTGATTCTGTTGTCCATCCATCTATCCACTTATCCATCTATCCACTGGTATTTATTAAGTATTTAATCTGTGCCAAGTGTTACAAGAGGCAATGAGGAATCCTGGAATAAATGTGGCTTTGGAGCCAAATGAATATGTGCCTAAATCCTGGCTCCCTCAACTTCCTAAAAGCAAGCCATTCTGCAAGACAGTTAACTTCACTGGTGGCATCTTCATCTGGAATGTGTTTTATAACCTGTATGGTAGGGTGATTGTGAAAATAAGATGTCCTACATCTTTATAATGACTGTGGAGTGTGGCTTATGATGAAAAATCAATAACTAATAGGTGTTATTATTCAGAGGCCTTATACAATGATGCCACAAAATAATCATTATTTTTTTGCTATGCTCTACTGATGAGTCATATATATAAATAGCTGTTCTCTTGTCTTCTTTATATATCACTCAGAATAAAATGGATCTTCTCAGGGAAACAACACTCATAGTAAAATCAGAAAAGACTAAAGGCATCTAGAAAAAATGTCTCACCTTTCAGAGTTTAGCAAAAGTCTTCCTGTTTGTTCTTTGCTTTATTGTGTATTAAATGATGAGAAATTTGTGAAGAATTTGGTAATACTGTGTTTGTTAATGTGTTCTATTTTTTACCAAAGTGCATCTATGTTTATTATCTTGATACTTTTCCTAATTGAGATAGAAACTTATTACTTCCATTTTATATATGAGAAAACTGCACAGAATTACATTGTAAGTCTCTGGCAATGCTCAGGCTACAATGCATAGTTCCTGATTTCTGGTCTGTGGCTTTTCTACTTTTTGGCCAAAGGCCTTTGTGTGAAGCCTTTTGGACAAAGTCCTTCAACAGTTCAAAAATTGAAAAGCAAAAAACCCCAAAGTAGCATTTGATTCTGGCAGGGAGGGTATATTTGGGTTGTATAGTAATTTGCTAGGGAATAAACAGAAGAACCCTCGTGAAGGAACACTCTGGTCCCATTCAGTAGGAATGAAGGCCTTGAGGAGACAAGTTCAGAGTGGTTAACAACCTACGCCCAGATAACCCAAGTGTTAAGTGTTGATAAATTGACACATTAGGATTTTAATCCAAATATATTAAAAAATAATTTTCAGTATGGTTTTATACCACCTTTCCTTCTGCTGACAATTTGACATAATTTTAACTTAAGCCAACTTCACATATTTGTATTTACCATTTGACCATGATCAGTGTGTACAGAGGTCAGCACTGACACTGTAATCTGTGTGAATGATGCCTTATACGACTGTAGAGTGTGCAACCTTCTCTCCTAGACATGGTAGCCTTGCCTTCACCTTTTCACATTATTTTAACTATTATTATGTTTTCTTTTTCTGTCCTTTACAGTCACCGAGGAGCCCTGCAAAAGGAACTCATGAAGCAGCTACTTTGATTTTAAAATTAGTTTAGACAGATGGAAAATTTAGGATAAAAATCAAATATATTATTTATAGCATGATTCACATTTGTTTATGTGTCAAATAATATATGGGTATACTCAATTTATAAACTCAGGTTTTAAGAACTAAAGTATATTAAGAAAAACTTTAAAACTTTATTTTAAATTGAAATTGTATACTTGTGAGAGGCCTGAATTTTTGAATAATAGAGGTCTACATTTTATTTCAGAGCAGCAGTTCAAATTAGGAGTTATGAGATATATATATATATATCCATAAAGGAAATAACAGCTAGTACTTTGTGAGCACTTACTATGCACTAGTTTTGTTCTAATCATTTTATATTTCAAAACTTCTGTGATATTCTTATCAACCTTCTGCGGTGGATTTTATTAGTATTCTGATTTTATAGCAGAGGAAATGGATGCTTAGAGTGGTTAAATCACTTGTCCAAAGTCACACAGCTCTTCTGGTTGAGATGTGGACCAACTAGTCTGTCTCTAAACTCTGTGCTTTTAACAACCATATTAAACAAATGGTACAAAACCTTCTGGCTAACTTTTAACTTCTATGGTCTAATATTATCTTTGGAGGATATATCCACACATTATAAAATATGTCCAAAATGCAGTCTATTTATTAAACTTAAAATTATTTTAAGTTTCAAAGATGAATTTATTATGTAGGTAACAGAAGTATTCTAAGCAATGTTTATTTATTACATTATTTTAATTAGTTAATGCTTCCTTGAAGTTTATGTCAATCTTTTAAAAAACCTGTGAGTCATAACTAACCATGATGCGTCAATAAGACTGTTTTAAGAAAAGAGTCATTCTGCAAGAACGTGATGGTATGACTTATTCTTTCTTGGGAAAGTACAGAAAAAATGTAATCATCAGCATTTGACCAAAATATGGAAAATCTTAAAATAAAACCCCTTGATTCATGTATTCATTTTCAACTCTTTCATTTCAGACAACTGGCAGAGAGTGTTTAGTAGGGAACGTTTTTGTTTTTCAAACCTTGAATTGTTGGTAAGAGCATATTCAAAGACAATTTGTGATTTCCCGCTTCATAACAATTATTGCTCTATGATATCGGAAATGATGTTCTAGATAGATTTATGTGTTGCTCACAGAAAAGTTGGAAAGATCTTGAGAGAGCCAAGTTCTCAGCCCGTCAGGGACACCTAAATGGGTCAAGTTTATATTTCAGATAACTGAGGTCGGACCTGAATAGAAACTTCTGTTAAGTTTTGTTGGTTAGTTTCTCTGTGCACTTGGAGTTGTTTCTCAGTGAGTTCTGTTTTCTCCAGGGGATGGTAAGAAAGTTAGTGGGAATCATACTGATGGCCCCAAGTTTTTAAAAACTACTTAAAAAGCTTCGGTAAAACCATTCCTGCATTATTATTAACAGCTTTATCGCTCCTGTGCTGGCTATTGACTTTAAGGTAGCTAATCAGGAAAGAACCTATTTTTGCATCATGTTTTTCTGAAGATGGTTGAAATTATATAATCAATTATAAGCAGAGCTAATTTTCAATTCTTGACAATAAGTAGGACATAAGTATTGACCAAACAGAAGAGTTATTGTCTATAAACAGTGGTTATATTCATAATGATTGCCAGTCAGATTATGAATGAAAATGGATTTTCAGAGAGATCCTGAATTCATCTGATTGTAGCAATGTCAACTTAGAATTAATTTATTTGCCTTTTATTATGGCATATTATTGTGTAAGCAGTACATTGTCACTATGCATGTATATTCACACATGTGTGCACACATACATACAGAGTTACTTTTTCACTTTACATATGATATCCTAATGTCACCAAATGGAAAACAAAAGGGCATACCCTGAATTGTCTCCACGTCCCCTTGTAGCTAGAAAAAGATTTACTTTCTGGCTATTACAACTGTGTTTCTTATGTCTTTTCTCTTGGAAGACTTGATTGTGCCTCCGCATGAGCCGTTGAAATGTAATGGCTCTTAGCTTGAGTATAAAAGTGACATCTGCCCCTTTTCAAACCCTCAAAACTCTTACATGTATCTGAGAAGCTTTATCCCCTGCATAGTTTCAATTACAATAAGTATTCTTTTTATTTTGGATCTTAGCAAAGACTCCTGCCACTGCTGGCTGTGTGACAGCTGCTATGCACCCTTTCAGTGGTGGATGGAGTGATTTCTGCACCTGTGTTATGCTTAAAAGTATTGGGAGGACAAAATGGACCCAGCATGCTGGAAAATATTGACTTCTTTCCTATATTATGCTTAGCTGCTGAAAGTCACGGACCTGGAATGAGAGGCAAGCCAGTTAATTTGTCAGGGGCACTAGCTGTTTCTCTGAAGTGTATTCTCTTTGTCAAAATGGCTCTCGGACAGGGTCTTCTATCCAAAAGATTAAGAAAGGCTTGCTGCCATTTCAGGGCTGGGCTTGAAGACAGACCCTCTGAAAAATGTAAACTACTTCATCAGGCTAAGTGAGATGAGCCTGTCTCCCTATCCATTTCCTACCACCCTTTTCTGCCCTCTAGATCCTTCTTAGCATAGAATTAAATGTTTCCTATACTAAAATAAATATTCTGAACAGTGAGCATTTCAAATAATCCAGCTCCCTTTTGGGTAAAAAACAATATATTTAAGGATTATGGAAAAGCAAAAAAAAAAAGGCAACAGTGCATTTGCTTTAACTTAGATTCAGGAGCAGGAAAGACAAAAGTCCCAATTCCATTTCTGGCCCTTACTAGCTCTATAATTTTGAGCGTATTACTGAAGTTTCTATGCTTCCATCTCCCTGTCTGGAATATGAGTGAACAATACCTATCTCATAGAGTTGTTCTAAGAATTAAATGTGTTAAGGAAAACATTTATAATTGTGCCTCAAACATAGTAAGTCATTCGATAGTTTTTAAAATAAAAAAAAATATTATAAGAAAAGCTGACAATGGGTTTATGGTATATACAGGATGGCCATAAAGTTTGTGTGTAAGACATAATAGTGTGTAATTTAAAATTTTTGCACATGAACTTTATGGCTACCCTATATTATGCAGCAGGCATACTTGTTTTATAGTTAGATAAGTATGGTATCTCTTCAGAGGGAAGCTAACATTCAGAAGGAGTTACTATCTAGTGACAAAAAAGAGAGATGTTGAATCGGAAGGATTAGAATTCAAATTCTGGCTCTGTGCAATTGCACCTCAATTTCTTCTTCTTCTTTTTTTTTTATTTTTGGGGAATGGAGCAAGATGGTGGATGAGAAAGATTATTTAGCTGAGTTCTCCTAAAATGACTGGGGAAAAGGAGAGAACCAAGCCTAGCATGGGGATCTTACTCAGAGTCATAGCTCAGGGAGCACAGCAAGGAGATGGTGAGCTAGATATAGCATATGATCTGGAGAACTGGAAATCTGATGAATTAAGCAAGTCATTGTGACCAGCTGGGATTAGCTGGCTGCCCACAGAGGTCCAGAACAGGAGGGAGTCTTTCTAGAGTTTTCAGTCATTGGAGATTCTGTGCATTGAGTAGAAAGCTTGGAAGAGTGGGTAGACTCGAACAGTATACAGCAATCAGATTTGAATGCCAGTTGGAATGGACTTGCCATAGGTTAGGTGGCTAGAGAGGCAGCCATGCCAGGAAGGTCTCTGCAGTCAGGGTCACTATTACTGTGAAAAGGTCAGGAGACGGTCCTAGCAGGAAGCTAAAGCATGGCCATTTTAATTCTGCCTGCTGGGATCAGAACTCCACACTTGAGACAGGCTAAGGGACTCCCACATCCCAATGGGAACTGAGTCAGGAGCCACTGTGAGACCTGCCCCCGAAGGATTCTTGTAAGCTTTAAGATCCAGATTGGGGGGGGGGGGCAGTTCAGGTGTCTGAATGCTGAGGGGAAAAACAGGCAACCACCAAAGCCAACTAAGTTTGGAATAAGGACCATAGCGGTGGCTGGCTATGCTTTCTGTCTCCTAAAAAAGTCACAGTGCCACCTGGTGTCCTGGTGACATATTGCAAAATATTGTCATCAAGGTCAAGGACTTCTATTTGAAACAAAGGAGGCAGTGGAAGGAAAAAGGAGAACAAGGAGGTGAACAAGAAGAAAGATCATGCGGGGACAAACCAACAGAAAAACTGAGGCAACATGAAAAACCAAAACAGAGGAATTCCCCTGAGGAACCGTGAGGCAGCTACTGCATAAGATTTCACCTATAAAGAATTAATGGACTTGATAGAAAAATAATTTAAAATATGGAAGATAAGGACAATAAAAGGAATGGACGAGAGAATAGAAAGTTAGAACCAAAAGTCAGATGAGAGATATGTAGAATATAAAAAGTATATGGCAGAGCTTAAGAAATGAAGGAGACAATCAAGGAATATAAAGATGTGGTAGAAAAATATCAAAAAATAGGTTAGACCATGGAGAAGAAAGGACCTCAGAGTGAAAGTTTTCGAGTTAATACAGGTAGTTAAAGAGGCAGAGAAGAAGAGAGAGACAGCAAAACAGGTGCGTAGAGAACTAAAAGGCTCCATGAAGTGTTCAAACATACAAATAATAGGGGTTCCTGAAGGGTAAGAAGATTGTCCCAAAGGAATGAAAGTCCTAATAGAGACTATCATAAATGGAAACTTCCCCAAGTTTTACTAAAGACCCTGACACACTCCTTTCAGATGAATATGGAAGGCTGGGTCATCTCAATTCAAACAGCCTCTCCAAGACACATCATAATGAACTTGTCCAAAGTCAAGATGAAAGAAAAGCTTCTGCAAGCAGCCAGGAGTAAGTGCCAACTGACCCACAGAGGCAGAGCCATTAGGATGACAGTAGACTTCAACTGAAACATTCCAAGCCAAAAGAGCATGGTCATCCACCATCAACATTCTTAAAACAATTTTCTACCCAGAATTCTGTATCCTGCTGAACTAAGTTTCAAATATGATGGGCAAATAAAATCTTTTGCATATATACAGCCACCGGAAATCTGTCACAACAAGAACAGCTCTACAGGAAATACTTAGACCTATTCTCAACACTGACCACTACAATGAACTACCAGCAAAATAAACACCCAGAAGCTAAAGGTGAAAACTTAGCTTCCACAATGGCACAAAGGATAAAATTACACACTGGACTTTCACAAAATAAAATGAATAGAATTCTACCATACTCATCAATTCTCTCAATAAATGTCAATGGACTAAATTCACCACTGAAGAGGCATAGGCTGGCTGATGGGATAAAAAAGCACAAGCCATCAATATCCTGTCTCCAGGAGATATACCTAGCCTTGAAGGACAAATTAAGACTCAGGTTTAAGGTATGGAAAACAATACTTCAAGCAAATGAAAATCAGAATAAAAGGAGTTGCAATCTTATTTTCAGATACATGTGGATTCAAGGCAACTAAAGTTAAAAAAGAAAAAGATGGACACTTTATACTCATCAAATGAACAATACAACAAGAAGACATTTCAATTTTAAATATTTATGCACTCAATTTAAATACTCCCAGATTTATAAAATAGTCCTTGTTGGGTCTGAACAATATGATATCCTATAACATCATAATACTCAGGGACTCCTGACTTCTGACAGAACTGACAGATCCTCTATACAGAAAATAAACAAAAATACAAAGGACTTAAATGTGACCCTAGAACAAATGGGATTAATAGACATATACAGAACACACCATCCCAAAACTAAGGAACATACATTTTTCTCATCAGCCCATGGTACATCAACCATGAACCATCAATCAAAATTAACCACATCCTAGGTTACAAACATAGCAAAATTAAAAGAGTAGAAATTATACCTTATATCTTCTCAGATCACAAGGCAATAAAGGTGGAACTCAACTCCATCAAAACGTTCATCCCTACACAAAGCCTTGGAAATTAAACAACTTTATACAGAATAATAGTTGGGTTCAAGAAGAGATAAATGAGGAAACCATTAAATTACTCAAACATAACAACAATGAAGACACAAGTTACCAAAATCTGTAGGATACAGAAAAAAGGAAATTTATCATAGGGGATGCCTATGTTTGAAAAACGGAAAGATAGCTCATCAACAAACTCATGAATCATCATATGGAACTGGAAAAAGAAGAACAATCTAATCTCAAACCCAGCAGAAGAAAATAAATAACCAAAATTAAATCAGAGATTAATGAAATTGAAAATATAAAAATCATTCAGAAAATTAAGGAAACAAAAAGTTGGTTTTTCAAAAACTTTAAAAAAGATAAACTTTTGGCCAGATTAACTAGAAACAGGAAAGTAAAATCTCTAATAACCTCAATCAGAAACAATAAAGAGGAAATAATAACAGATGCCACAGAGATGCAAGAGATCATCTCTAAGTATTACAAGAAACTCTAGGCCCAGAAATTTGACAATGTGGAGGAAATGGATCAATACCTGGAATGACACCCTCTCTCTAGATTTAAGCAAGAAGAAATAGATCTCTTGAACAGAATTATTTCAAGAGCTGAGGTTGAAGAAAAAATAAAAAATCTCCCAGTAAAGAAAAGTCCTGGTCCCCATGGCTTCACACCAGAATTCTATGAAGCCTTCAAAGAAGAGCTTATAACCATACTGCAGCAATTATTCCAAAAAATTGTGATGGAGGGAATCTTTCCTAACACATTCTATGAAGCAAATATCACCCTGATACCAAAACCAGGAAAGGACCCAACTAAAAAGGAGAATTTCAGACCAATTTCACTAATGAATATAGATGCAAAAATTCTCAATAAAGTTCCAATCAATTACAGCTACACGTTAAAAAAATCATTCATCACGATCAAGTAGGTTTCATCCCAGGGATGAAAGGCTGGTTTAACATACACAAGTCCATAAACATAATTCAACATATCAACAGAAGCAAAAACAAAGACCATATAATCGTCTCAATAGAAGCAGAAAAAGCATTTGATAAAATTCAGCATCCTTTTCTAATTAGAATGCTTAAGAATTTAGCCATGGGTGGCACATTTCTTTATCTGAGTGAAGCCATCTATGACAAATCCATACCTAATATTATACTGAATGGAGTAAAACTGAAAGCTTTTCCACTTAGAACTGTAACTAGACAAGGTTGTCCTCTACTGCCATTACTATTCAACATAGTGCTAGAAGTTCTGTCCCATACAATCAGGCTAGAGAAGGAAATAAAGGGCATCCAAATGGGGCAGAGGAAGTCAAACTCTCACTCTTTGTCGACAAAATGATCTCATACTTAGAAAAATCTGAAGAAGTGATAAAAAAATACAATGATGTCTCAGGATATAAAATTGATTCCACAAATCAGTTGCCTTTGTATATGGTGATAACAGGCAAGATGAGAAGCCAATCAAGGACACAATTCCCTTAATAGTATCCTCAAAAAAAAAAAATTAAATACCTAGGAATATACATAACAGTAGAAGTGAAGGACCTCTACAAAGAAAATTATGAAACCCTAAGAAAAGAAATAGCAGAAGATATTAATGAATGGAAGAACATACCAGGCTCATGGCAAGGAAGAATCACCATTGTTTAAATGTCTATACTTTCCAATGCAATCTACAGATTCAGTGTAATCCCCATTAAAATACTATCATCATACTTTCAAGATTTGGAAAAATAATTCTTCATTTTGTATGGCACCAGAAGAAGAAACCCCAAATAGACAAAGCAATTCTTAAAAATAATGCTGGGGACATCACCCTACCAGACTTTTGGCTGTACTACAAGGTCATAGTGATCAAAACAGCATGGTATTGTCATAAAAATACAGACATTGCCATTTGGAACCTAATAGAAAACCATCAGATGAAACTAATTTCTTATAGCTACCTGATCTTTAATAAACCCAACAAGAACATCCACTGGGGAAA
Source organism: Otolemur garnettii (assembly GCF_000181295.1). NCBI lineage: Eukaryota > Metazoa > Chordata > Mammalia > Primates > Galagidae > Otolemur > Otolemur garnettii. Next base: position 18,344,358 of record NW_003852403.1, read on the forward strand.
AGAATCTCTATTCAATAAATAGTGCTAGCAGAACTGGATAATCACATGCAAAAGACTGAAACTGGACCCACACCACTCACAACTTACAAAAATTGATTCAAGATGGATAAAAGATTTAAATCTAAGGCATGAAATAATAAAAGTCCTCAAAGAAAGTGTGGGGCTAGCACTGGAAGATATGGGTCTGGGAAAAGATTTTATGAAGACTTCCATGGCCATTGCAACAACAAAAATAAACAAATGGGACTTAATTAATCTGAAAAGTAAAGTTTTTGTACAGCTAAGAAAACAACAACCAAAGCAAACAGACAACCTTCAGAATGAGAAAAGATATTTGCATATTATTAATTGCACAGTATCTTAATAACTAGGATCTACAGAGAAATCAAATTAACCAACAAAAAAAGACCCCAAAATCCCATATAGCACTGGGTAAGAGACATGAATAGAACCTTCTCTAAAGAAGACAGATGAATGGCTAACAAACATATGAAAAAAATGCTATCATCCCTAATCATCAGAGAAATGCAAATCAAAACTAACCTGAGATATTACTTAACCCCAATGAGAATGGCCCACATCACAAGGTCTCAAAGCCACAGATGCTGGTGTGGATGTGGAGAGAAGGGAACACTTTTACACTGCTGGTGGGACTGAAAACTAATGCAAGATTTTTGGACAAAAGTATGGAGAATCAAAGAACTCAACTTGGACGTCACATTTGATCCTGCAATTCCATTACATTACATAAGGACATTTGCACTAGGCTGTTTATTTCAGCTCAATTTACAATCGCCAAAACATGGAAACAACCTAAATGCCCACCAACCCAGGAATGGATTAACAAGCTGTGGTATATGTATGCCATGGAATACTATTCAGCCATTAAAAAAAGATGGAGACTTGGGCAGTGCCTGTGGTTCAGTGAGTAGGGCGCCAGCCCCATATACTGAGGGTGGCAGGGTCAAACCCAGCCCCAACCAAACTGCAACAAAAAATAGCTGGGCATTGTGGCAGGCACCTGTGGTACCAGCTGCTGGGGAGGCTGAGGCAAGAGAATCACCTGAGCCCAGGAGTCAGAAGTTGCTGTGAGCTGTGATGTGACAGCACTCTACTGAGGGCTACAGGGTGAGACTTTGTCTCAAAAAAAAATGGAGACTTTACATCTTTTGTATTATCCTGGATGGAGGTGCACACATTCTTCTTAGTAAAGCAACGTAAGAATGGAGAAGCAAGAATCCAATGTATTCTATTCTAACATGAAGGCAGTAGATGTGGTAATACAATGGAGGGATAGAGGAATAAGCAAGTAGGGAGAGGGGAGGAGGGATGGGGATGGTGGGCATGGTGTATAGCACACCACTTAGGGGTGGGACACAATTATAAGAGGGACTCTATCTAACAAATGCAATCAGTGTAACCTAATTCTTTGTACCCTCAGTGAATCTCAAACAGTAAAAACATAAAAAGAAATTGGGGGTTAATATGAAGATATATAGCACCTCAATGTCTTTACCTATAAAATGGGCAAACACCAAACTCACCACACTGTACAAAACCTAATACTAGAGTTTCAGTAGGCATCTCACAAGGGTGCCATTCATTCATCCACACATTAATGCATTAAACAGACATTAATTAAGCACACACTATATCTCCAACCCTTCCTTAACCATGTTTGGGATACCAAAACATATGTCAGACATATTTCTTTCCTTAAAATTTCCTGAAAGGAAAGTAAAATGTGGAAATAAATAAATATAATGCAAGTTAGAAAATGATAATGACTGTAGAAATAAAATAATAGTAGTGATAATGATACACAGTTGGAGTTGGGGGAAGAAATATACTTCTAGCTGTACTAATCTGGTTATAAAATGTAATATGGATTTGACAAAAATAAACATTTCGGGCAGAAGAAACAATAAGAGCAAATTGGAATTAGACTCTGAGGAGACGTGGAAAGCCTGATGAATTGTGGTTTTGTGGGAGCATGATGTTATTAAGGATATTTGCACTGGAAAAACAGAAAGACTTGGTTGGGCCCAGATTACGAAGTGACAAGTTCACTATGTTATAATTGGCTTTTGAACCCAGAATTTTGACCCACTCTGAAATCTAGGAAAATTCTTTTCCATTTCAGAGTTTCTGTTTCTCTTCCTCTTGGTGTGCATTGTTAGAATTACACAAGTCCTGTGCAGTTGGAGGCTGCTGGGGTCTAGCAGGTCTTGCTGGTGTTTGCCAAGCATAAGCAAAGAGAGTAAACCAGAGCATTTGAAATACATGGTGTGGTACTCCAGTCATGCTAAACTTTATAGTCATTGCCGAATGGAAGTTGTCAACCTAATCTGTCTAATCTTTATGTTGGCTTCAGTGGTTTTTAAAGGAAATGTTTACCATGGTACTTCCACAAGTGATAGTTCTTCAGTAAGTTTATTCTTGATTTGGCAAAACACATTTGAATAAATATAAATATACCTGACTGCATTCTTTTATGTTGCCAAATGGCTCCATTGAACATTTTGGGAATTTAATCAATGCAGATTGATTACAGTTTTTGCTAATGTAGGATAATAAATTTGTCATATTTGTTTGTAAAACTATATGATCTTTCCTTGAGTCTCATATCAAATAACTTTAACAGCTTAGTAAAAAAGAGTCTTGACATTAATTTATCTGAGCTGGAATTACTCCTTTGATATGAAATTATTATGGAGCTTAATTAAGAGATCCACATTTGACACCTTCTCCTCTCCTTTTCACAGAAAAGAACATCCTGGAATATGTATGTGAATGTTTGTGCTATGATTTATTGATTAACACTAAGTTTCTGGGAATTGTTTTACTTCATTTTAGTAGAAGGATTCTAGAAATAAAGAGAACAAATAACATTGTTATCATTTAATATTTTCATTTCATTGGTTTGGGTGATTGCTTATGTCGATTACCAACCGGCCAAGGATGGAATACCCTCATATCATTGTCCTATTTGGACTGTAGAAATATATTATTATGTAACAAATATTAAAGAGAAAATGAGAGGTACTATATCTTACGGTTAAGCTTCATAAATCAATGACTCTCAGATAAATAATGCATTAATCACATCTTCCCAAAGTAGAACTTTAATTGAGCCTTGAAAGTAAGAATGGGCTAGTAGTCACAAAATAGCACATAACAAATGTAGAAATGTCTGCTCTCAAAAACAACATCATGTTGTCTCACAAATATATCTAACTTTTATCCTGTCCTTGATCTATTTTTTTCCTAGACATTTTCCCACTCTCTCTACTATTCTTGATGAAAAATACATTGCATTTGGTCACTGCATTGACCAAAGATTTATTAAAACCTTCTCTGTGTAAGGCAGCACACCATATAGTGCCTCCAATATCAGCATTTTTAATCTGTCTGATTATAGCTCACCAAGGGAACATAATTTGAGAACTAGGGAAAGAGCTTTCTGCCGAAAATACACAGTCATATACCACATCATGATATTTCAGTCAATAAGGACCACATCGGATTTTAATATCTTATTTTTACCATGCCTTTTCTATGTTTAAATATGTATTTACCAAATATTTACCACTGTGCAACAAATGCCTACAATCTTTAGTACAGCAGCACGTTGTAAAGGTTTGTAGCCTAGAACAATAGGCTCTACCATCTAGCTTTGTGTAAGTACAATGTTTGCAAAATTGCCTAATGATGCATTTTTCAGAATGTATCCTCATTATAGCTGACACAAGGCTGCACATGCCTCCGTTGGCCAGCCAGGGCTGATGCCAGTGAATAAATTATTTTCTTTAAGAAATATAGTAATGTTCTTGAATTGATCTGTATTCTTCCTAAATTCTTAGGATTTGAGAAAAAGTAAAAGCAAAAATACTTGAAGAGAGAACCAAATAGAAAGTAGATGAAACCAAGGCTAAGAGAAGTGGGCCAAAAAATATAAATTATAAAGTCCTGAACACTGATTAGAAGTGTTTGTCTCTGATGCTATTGACGTTTTTAGCAAAAGGGAGGAAGAGAAAGTGAGAGAGGGTGGGAAGGCAAGGAGGGCAGGGTCACTTGCATAAATAACATTTTTAAAAATACATTTATTTGTAAGAAGTATCAGAACCATTCTCCCTTTTCTTATGTGATTACATAAGAAAATACTTTGTAATGTAGTAAAGTAATAATTTCAATAATGTTCTTATAGCAAAAAGAGTATTAACTGGCATGGGTCTGTTTATTAAATTCTCTCAACATAGTGACCTCAAAATAAATCAATAAAGGCAGCCCTACAAGAGACCGCAGTAGAGAGTAAACAGAATAATTGGTCCTCTGTGTTACGACGCTGTCCTGGGGCCATACCTTGCAGGGCTAAAGATTTAGGCATTAACAACCTGTGTGAAGTAGTTTAACCAATTTTTTTTTTAATAGAACGATAGATCCCAGAGGCTGGGAAGGGTATATGGGTGATGGGGGAGGATAAAGAGAGGTTGCTTCATAGGTGAAAACTCTCATTTAGACAGAACAAAGAATATCCAATATGCAACAGCAGAGTAGGGTGGCTATAGTTAGTAACTACGTATTATATATTTTAAAGTAGGTAGAAAGGAGGACCTGAAATGTTATCAATACACAGAAATGATAAATATTCAAGTAGTGGATACCTCAAATATGCTGGCTTGATCATTACTCATTCTATGGATGTAACAATTGCTCACATATATCCCATACATACTGAAAATACTTTGTATCAATAAAGAATATTTAAATGTATATATAGTATGTATACACACACATACATATATGAGAGAGAGAGAGACAGAGAGAGAGAGAGGAAGGAAGGAAGGTAGGTCCTACTTTCTAGATGAAGGAGGCCATAGACAGAGGGATCCACAGGTGGTTGGATAGGGGAATTGGGCTGAAAACAAGGACAACTGAAAGAGATGTTAAGTTTGCCTTGGTGATTTCCTTGAAGCTAGCTTTATACATGGACAGATTTTAAAAGTATAACAGATTCATAATAATATAGTATGGATTGGGCTGCATTAACCATTGTGGTGCAAATGTCTCTGTGTTAAAATGATTATTGTTCTTTTGGGTAAATACCTAGTAATAGAATTGCAGGATCAGATGGAAGGTCAACTTTTAATTCCTTAAGAATTCTCCATACGTGGGGGGAAAAAAGTATCCAATGTACTAAATACTATTATGAAACCAATATATAAACACTTGCACATTCATATGAATGATAAAACACAAACATAATCTAAGAAGAGGGTGGGGAGAGGAGGGGGAGTGGAGTGGAGGGGGGAGGGCAATTGGATGGAGGAGGGAAGGCATTTGGGGGAACTCAACTAATGTGTGCAATGCAAGGGTACACTTCAAAATAACTAAGAGTAAATTACAAATGTCTTACTACAAAAAATAAGTAAGGTGATGGTTATGTTAATCAGTTTGATTTAAGCATTCTACATTGTATATCAAATCATCACATTGTACCCCATAAATGTATACAGTTTTAAGACAAATTAAATTTCAAAAAGTATAACATATTCTAAGATTGCGTCATATTTACTGGCACAAAAAGAAAAAAGATGAGGAAATGGAGGAAATTTTTCATTACCAATCTCAGTCACTCATCGTATGGAATCTATGAGGTAAGGGGTTCATCAATAGTATATGGATCCACTCTTTAGATAAGAAAGGGATTAATTCTGTGTGCATGTGGGTAGGGGCAGAAATGTTAGAAATGTGTCGATCTAGAACTCAGTCAAGAATACAGATGAATCTCGTAAAACATTATGTCAAGTTAGAAAAAGTGAGACTCTGGAGAGGGTACATACTGTATGATTCCATTTCTACATAGTATAAAGCACCAGTATCGCTAAAGCTACTCTCTGCTGTTAGAAGTAACAGTAGACGTTACCCTGGTGAGGAGAGCACTGATTGGAAGAACTGGAGGAGGGGGACTTTGGAGTGCTGCTAATGTTCTGTTTCTTGATTTGGGTACAGAGAACTCAAGCATGTTCAGTGAGTCACAGAGTTGCCCACTGACCGTATGTGTACTTTTCTGTGTATGTGTCAATAAAACATTTTTCGTTTAAACTATAGGAATGCCTCCTATATATTAGATGGTTGCTAACCCACTTGTAACTCTGCCATCCTTTCCCTGCATCCCAGCATAGAGGAGAGAAATGAATCACTATTTTATTTCCAAAGAACAAGATGCTTATCATTGGATTTTAGCTCTTTTCTCTTTCTAATTTCGCTCAGATTTCCCCAACAGAGTACAGGCATATATTGTTTTAGAGTGTGCTGCCTTATTATTCATTGCAGATTTTTTTTTGGTAACAAATTGAAGGTTTGTTGAAAGTCCATGCAAGTCCATGAACCCTTTTCCCACACCACACACTCGCTTCATGTCTCTGGGTCACATTTTGTCACTTTTCCATTATTCTCTCTCTGTCATGGTCATTCATAATCAGTGATCTTCAGTATTACTATTGCAGTTGTTTTAGGGTATCATGAACAGGCCCGGAGAAGAGGGGAGGCTTAATAAGTATATTCTGAGCTACTTCATCAACAGCCACTTCCCTTCTCTCTTCCTCTTCCAGCCTCTCTATTCACTGAGTAGCTACATTATTAAAATTATACCAATTTATAACCTACTGTGGCACCAAGTGTTTAAGTACAAGGAAGAGCTGCCCATCTCGCACTTGAAATCAAAAGCTAAAAATAATTAAGATTAGTGGGGAAGGTATGTTGAAATTTGCAATAGGCTCAAAGCTAAGCCTCTTGTACCAAATGGTCAGCCAAGTTACAAATGCAAGGGCAAAGTTCTTGAAGGAAATTAATATTTCTACTCTTATGAACACGTAAGTAAGGAAGGAAAACAGCCTTATTGCAGGTAGGGAGAAAATGTTACTGGTGTGTTTATGGAAGATTGAACCAGCTACAACATTCCCTTGTCAAAGCCTAATTCAGAGCAAGGCCCTCACTCTCTTTAATTCTATGAAGGCTGAGAGAAGTTAGGAAACTGCAGAAGGAGAGTTTGAAGCTGGCATTTATAGGTTCATAAGGCCTAAGGAAAGCCATCTCTGTAACATAAAAATGTAAGGTAGAATAGCATAGCACTTGAGGTAGAAGTGCTGGTGTAAAGGTTGCAGCAAATTATCCAGAAGATCTAGCTAAGATAATTTACGAAAGTGGCTACACTACACAATGGATTTTCCACGTAAATGAAATAGCTTTCTATTGGAAGAATATGCCATTTGGACTTTCCTAGCTGAGGAGAAGTCAGTGCCTGGCTTCAAAGCTGCAAAGGACAGGCTGACTCCCTTTTTAGGGACTAATGCAGCTGATGACTAATTAAGTTAAAACAAATGCCCATTGACTAGTCCAAAAATCCTAGGTCCCTGAACAATTATGCCAAAGTTACTTTACCTGTGCTCTATAAATGAAATAACAAAGCCTGGATGAAAGCACATGTGGTAATAAGATAGTTTGCTAAATATTTTAAGCCCACTGTTGAGACTTACTGCTCAGAAAGATTCCTTTTCTAGACATTACTGCTCACTGACAATGCACCTGGTCTCCCAAGGGCTGTGACAGAGACGTACTGGAGATTGATGTTGTTTTCACGCCTACTAACACAACATCCATTCTATAAGCCCAGAGATCGGGGAGTGATTTCAACTTTCAAGTCTCATTATTTAAAAAATACATTTGGTAAGGCTATTTGCTGCCATATGTAATGATTCCACAGATAGATCTCAGAAAAGTAAATTGAAATCCTAGAAGGAATTAACTATTCTAGATGCATTGAGATTATTTGTGATTCATGAGAGAAGGTAAAAATATCAACAATAACAGGAATTTGGAAGAAGTGATTTCCAGCCCTCATGGATGACCATGAAGGGTTCAAGACTTCAGCAGAGAAAGTAATTGTCGGTGTGGGGGAAATCGCAATAGAAATAGAATTAAAAATGGAGCCTGAAGATGTGTCTGAATTGCTGAAGTTTCATGATAACATTCTGATGAATGAAGAGTTGCATCTACAGATGAGCAAATGAGAAGGAAGGTCCTCCTGGTAAAGATGCCAGGAACAATGTTGAAATGACAACAGAAGAATCAGAGAATTACCTAAAGCTGAGTTGACAAAGCAGCAATAGAGGTTGAGAGGATTGCCTCTAACTGAAGGTCTGTTGTGATTAAAATGTTATCGAACAGTGTTGTAGGCTACCAGAGATATGTAGCATGAAAGGAAGAGCCAACTGATGTGGCAAACTTTATTATGGTCTTATTTTCAGAAATTGCCACAGCCACCCTAAATTTCAGCAACCACCGCCCTGTTCAGTCAGCAGCCGTCAACACTGAGGCAAGACTGTCTACCAGCAAAAGGTTATGGGTCACTTATGGCTCAGGTGACAAGGCTTTTAGGGAGTGATAAAGTATTTTTAAATTAAGGTAGATTTTTATTCATAGGAATATTACACATTTTAAACTTCAGCATAGTTATAAATATAACTTTTATAAGGACTTAGACACCAAAAACTGCATGACTTGTTTTATTGTGATATTTGCTCTATGGTAAATGGAGTTTTGGAACCCAACCTAAGAGATCTCTGAGATATGCCTGTCTTTGTCCCCCTGATAGGGGATAGTAAGAGCTGCACTCAGTAGCATGTTTAATGCTCGCCCCCAATACCATCATATCCAGCACCTTTATATTATTATACAAAATACCTCACCCTGAGGCTTTCTCAAGGCTGTGCTTAGTGTTAACTGGAAACCAATGCCAATACTGACAATTAAAGGGTCTAGGGTTCGTTTGTGGGAAAAAAATATTCAGAACAGGAAAGAACATCTTGGAGGTATACTATGAAAAGATACACTATTTTTGAATGGTATGTGGTATAGTCAGTTTCTAATTTCAGACAGAGTAATGTCTCTCTCACATGTGCTAAAGTGTAAAAAAAATATATCTAATAGGATTTAACACTTCAAAGTCATTAACTAATTAACTAATACATACACATAACAGTTCCATAAGGTTTGTGTTAAATATCCAGCATTTCACAGATCTTGTGTGATTTAGAATTTCTTATAGCTCTTAACATCTCTGCTCTCTTCAAAGTCCTCAAAAAGAACTAATTATTATGTCTCCAGTGGAGGACATAAACGAAATTTCTCTCTTGGAAAAAAAAAAATCTGATGCTTTATGAAGTGAATTTCTAAAACTGAATAACTTAAGGGACTTTTCTATTGATGTGACTCAATTTCTGACATCCCTTAACGTCTGTTATGTTTTGTTTTCCCTGAGAAGAAAAAAAAATCCGTTTGTATGCCTGCATATAGTAGGTCCTCAGTAGATGGCCATTGGCATTCTTTCTTTGTAACTCTTTGCTTGTGCATAAGATAGCCATCATTTCACAAACTCGATTAAAATTTTAAAAAACATAAATCTCGATAAAAAACATAAATCTGTTTTCCCTTCCCTCAAATGCCTAAATTATTTCTCACTAGAAATAAATAAGTTACTAAGTTATACAAGCCATTTGGTTTACTATAATAGTCATATGGTAAGTAATATGATTATAATGGTAATAGCATGTTCTGTTGAGTACTGAATGGCGAATGTGATATGTCCATGTTTGGGGTAGAATAATGAAAAAGAGAGAAAGAGAAGGTGGGAAAGGGGCAAACAAGGAAGAGACAGATAGAGAGACTTAGGAAGAGACCCACAGACATTAGGGCAATGTTTTAAAAAGAGAATTGAAAGACAGTGGAACCAGATCTTCAAGTAACGTTTACGAAATGGAAATGATGCTGAATTGTTAGAGAAAGAATTTTTCTGTGTGGTGCTAAATAAAAAGGTTACAGAATAAAACTTAACATCATAAGTGAAAGTATTTAATATACAGAGAATGCCAAAAAATGTATATGCGTTTTAAGAGATAGTATGTATGTATTACTTTTTGAAGTTGAACGGAAAGTGCCATTACTGGGCAAATAACCCTAGACAGGCTGTATACATCCATTTTACCTGCAATTTAGGATTCTTTTTAAATTTTCATTTTTTTTATTGTTTCTGGCTCATTGAAGGTTCAGAAATACCTGCAATTTGTAAACATTTGGGGAATATCGATTTTACTTCCAAGAAGGTCTCTTAAAACGCGTACACATTTGTGGCACCCCCAGTATTAACACAGGGCCTCCAAATATCTGGTTGAACCTTTTCAGGTTTGATTTAATGAGGGATAGATTAAGCTCCAGAGACATTTAACCATTTTTGATACAATGTAGACTTGTCAATTTAAATGTTTAATGTGAGACCTTTAATTTTGCCATTCAAATCAACTTTTTCTGCCTTGTGAAAACCTCTAGTGAGAGAGGGGAGAAAACTACCTTTTATTGATCAACTGCTGTACCCACAAACCTACGCTGTATTAGTTTATCCTCAAGGTTACCCCGGAACGGGAAGTACTATTCCCATTTTACAGTAGGAAACTGGCGTCATGTCATAATGCCAGGCTAACCAGGGCGATACCGTAATTTTCTGAAACTCCAGCTTTAATTGATTCAATATCTGTAAACTCTCCCCTTCACAAAGAAATAGAAATCATCTCCCATGAACAGATGTCATCGAATACCTTTAAACCCTGCAGTCTCCATGTGTCTGAGATGGTTTTGCAGACACTCATTTGTATACGCTGATGTACTGATATGATAAAAACTTGGATGTGAGAACTTCTATCATTTTTCTTTTTTTTAATTCATTTGTTGGCTCCCTCTTTCAGCCACACTCAGCTCACGCGGCTAGAATTCTGGCTGGCCCGGGCAGTGCGGTCAAGGCTGCAGCTGTTAGCGTCCCCTCCTCCCGTGCTCATCATGAGTTCTGCAAATGAGCCCTGCAGCCCGATCTTGCGTTCTGCAGTTTATTTGACAAATAGCTTTTGTGGCCTTTGATTTTTTTTCATGCCACTTATAAATTCTGGCAACAGACGGGCCGTTTGTCAGATTCAAATTTCATACATTTGAAAGGAAAGAGGGCCAAGACGCCTGCATTCAGAGTAGGCTTCTCCCCTTAAGATTTATTTGTAAATTTTACTTAAAACTACCTTGAGAGGAACCTAGGATGCTCTCTTGGTAGCGCCTCGCTGCACATGATTTCTATCCTTATGTCATCAATCTTGATAATCCGTCTTTTAAAATGCACCTGAGAAATGTATTTTGTGGTTATAGTGTTGGATTTTAGTGAGTCAAATTGCGTTTGGGCAGTAGGTCTGCCTCTTCACGATTGTGTGACGCGGGAGTAAAAGGGAGACTTCGGTCATTCAGCTGCAGGCTCTAAGAAGGTCTGTTGTAACTGTGCATGTTAATGAACCGAATCAGCTGAGGAAATGTTGTCTCTCTTCTGTGGCGTAGCTGTCTGCCTTGTACAGTACCTCCCTGGCTAAACAGAGGACTTCTATTTCTCAAACTGCCTTACCCCCAGCGTCTTTAAGAGTGTTGGGCTTTTTCTTTTTTCTTGAATTACAGGTGGAGAAGGTTTCATTAACTCTAAAATGACTCTCCAGCAAATTTAGTTCCAGTTTTTATAACACTGTGAGTTATGCTGTAGTTACCACAGGATGGTTACTGTTACGGAGTGCACAGAAAAATGTAGAAACCTACATTGGTTTTGTCTGATTACTACCAGAGATGGCATCTGCACTTGGGTACAGTGGAAATACAAATTGAAAATCAGATAGGTTAGTTGTTTGGGATTTTTTTTTTTTAAACAAAGCTCTGAGCTGAGTCAACAAAATGGGACTAGTTTAACCATTATGTTAACTCAGTTTAACATAAAACTGGGAAAGTATTTATGGTTCCAGGAGTTATATGCAAATTTGACCTCCAGAAAAAAAATGTGCCAGTCTCATGTTGAAAAATGCTGAATAGATTTTGTCAGAAATTTCTCATCTTTATAGTCGGTTACAGGTTAGTTATCCACTGGACTTAATCCATTCAAATGTCTTTAGATACTCTACAAAGAATTTTTGAATATAAGTAGATTAATGTAAATTTCATAACAACACTTTCCTATCTTTTCAAACTCTGGAGCTACGGATCCCAGGACCCTCTACCTGAACTGGTCCAAGCCGATTCCAAGACTGAAAATATAAACAGATATAAAACTCAACTATTTCTTTCACTTCTTCCTTTTTAAGATAAGAAAAACAAACAAAAATTTAAAAAACTTCAGTAAGTGGGCAGTGCCTGTGGCTCAAAGGAGTAGGGCACCAGCCCCATAGTCCGGAGGTGGCGGGTTCAAACCCAGCCCTGGCCAAAAACTACAAAAAACAAACAAACAAACAAACAAAGAAACTTAACCACTGGGTATATCTTGAGCAAGAAGAATTTAGGTTAGAGGTTAAAAAAAAAGATGCAATGATTACAGTGATACTTTAAAAAGTAATTGAGAGAGGGACTGAGGAATGCAGTCCTAGAAGATTGTGAAAAGTACAATAAAATTAACCTGGAATTTCAAACAGAAGGTAAGAAAATGGATTGAAGAGTCTCAAAAACCTTTGTAAGTTTTTATGGCTAAAGAAAAGTTTTATTTTAATTCTCTTATTATGCATGTTCCAAAAATGAAATCTGCTGTGTTGATGCCAGAGATTACCATGCTCTTGAGTGATACCTCATATGAAAAGGAATATTTGGAAGGTCTACAAATCCCCCCTACCTTCCAAATCCTAATTCAAATGCAATTTAAAAATACGTTAGGGAAGAAGTCATTTCTATTTCTGAAATGAAACCACAATTTATAAAATTATAGTTCTTCATTTATAGACCCAAACAAAGCTGTTGAATACAAATACAATTTTTGCTCCCTTTTACATTAAATTATTAGAACGTGTCATTTTAATTGCTGCTTTTGTAAGAGATAAAACCACTAGAGTTTCATTTTAATTCGGTCTGAAGGTACATATCCCTAAGTTGTTATAGAGTGACTTATTTGTAAAGGTTGGATAGACAGAAAATTGAAAGAAGTTTTAAATGGAAACGAGAGAAAGAAAAGAAATTTAGTGAAAAGGAGTAAGGGGATGAAGAGAGGGGAGAAAGGAGACATCGCATCATCAAAGGTGCCTGGTGTATGATCACTCTTTAAGATGTGAGAAAGGGCAGCACTGCTGCTTGTTTGAGTGTTTGAAGTTACAACATATATAGTAGAATAATTACCTTGGAAATGTGTATAACCAGAAAGCCAAAGACAGTCTTTGTGATAGTGTAGGTGGCCCCCTTGGTATGGTGAGAGTGGTCTCAGCATGTGTCCATGCATAAGCCTTAGAGAATTGGGAATGAGATCAGGAGACATCAGAGCTAAAGAGCAAACCCATTTCCCACATGGAAGTAGGCAAAGAAAGGTCACAGATATCTGGCTTTTAAATAAAAGTGGATTACCCAGCCTCTGCTAAAATCAGGGCATATTAATGTTTAGAAATAAATATTATTTCTTTGTCTCACATTTTATCTTAGCTGTTAGTCAATTTAACATGATCCCTAAAATGTTTGTAGTCTTAATAACTGTTACAAGGAAAACCACTGGTAAATAATTCACAGCATAGAAACAATTTCAATCAGAACATTCTTTAAAACTATGTATTTGTAAGAATATAGTTGAGCCTTGAACAACATGGGATTGAACCATATGAATCCACTTACACATGGGTTTTCTCCTACTTCTGCTACCCCTGAGACCAACTCTTCCTCTTCCTCCTTCTCTTCAGATTCCTTAACATGAAGATGGTGAGGCTCAGTGCCCATAGCTCAGTGGTTAGGGCACTGGCCACATACACAAGGCTGGTGGGTTCGAACCCAGCTCACAAGGCTGGCGGGTTCGAACCCTGCTAAACAACAATGACAACTGCAACAAAAATAGCCAGGTGTTGTGGAAGGCACCTTGAGTCCCAGCTACTTGGGAGCCTGAGGCAAGAGAATCCCTTAAGCCCAAGAGTTTGAGGTTGCTGTGAGCTGTGATATCCCGGCACTCTACCTAGGGTGACAGCTTGAGACTGTGTCTCAAAAACAAAAAAAATGAAGATGGTGAAGGTAAAGATCTTCATGTTGACCCTCTTCCACTTAATGAATAGTAAATATATTTTCTCCTCCTTATGATTTTCTTAATATTTTCTTTTTTCTAACTTTATCGTAAGAATGCAGTGTGAAATACATATACAAAATATGGATTAACTGTCACTATCATTGGTAAGGCTTCAGGTCAATAGGCTATTTATTAAATTTTGGGATATTCAAAAGTTTGACAGGAGCTTTTGACTATATAAGGGATTGGCACCCCTAACACCTGCAGTGCTCAAAGGCCAACTGTAATTTTTGAAGCTAATTAAATGATAAGCGAGAAGACTACAGATAGTGAAAAAGAGTGTATGAAATAAAAACACAAAATGTACCACTTGACAGCATACATAAACATGAGATTGACACAATTAAGTTTCTCTATGGTTGAAAATATTTGCTGTAGATTATTTGTAATAATAACTTTATAATAATGTCCAGAAATTCAATTCAGCAAACATCTCTCATGAATAAAAGACTGTACTAATACCCACTGGGAAAAAAAAGAAAAGGCAAGATGATCCATTTCCTCAAAAACGAAATACAGACACATTAATAATTCCACCCCAGGGCAACCAGGGATGTTGTCTCTGATAGAGGCACAAAATACCCTGGGATAGAGGGGAAAACAAGATTACGAAGATTTCTATAGAGTGAGTAGAACTTGAGTTGGGTCAATTACAGAAAGACTCGGGAATTGACATGACCTCTTGGGAGTGAGGAAAGAGTTTCTCAAAAAGAAAACTACTCGAGCAAAGACACAGAGGTTGGGAAAAGCACGTGTTACTTCACGAACCAAGGTGACAGTGTGGGAGAAAGTATGGAAATAAATGTGAAGACATGGTTTGGCTTTGTTGGGAGCTTAGGAGATTGGTTTCATGTACCGCTATCACTCTTCAGTATTAACTGTTTGCTCAGAAGGCCCCAAGTTTGTGGTAGTTTAGACTATTTCTCGAAGGTCTTCCAGGAATCTATCATTCTAAATAAAAATGGATAGTGGAATATCACTAGTGAAGCACATTGTGGTCCTGAAATTGTTAGCACTGGGACCTAAGGAATAGAAGGAGAAAGTGACTTTTATGTGCTAACCTCTGTCCTAAGTGATTGTATCTATATCATCTCAATTAATCTTCATAGGATCCTTATGAATATTAAATTAAATAATATATGACATGTACCTGGAAAGAAAACGCATGAAGTATGTAAGTGATGCTGATTCTCTGCCTTTTTTTGCATTAATCCTGTGATTATGACATTGTTGTACATATCTTTTTTTATTAAAATGAAGAAGCTAAGACTCTAAGTTTTACAGTTATTAAATCCCAGAGACAGAGTTCAAACTAGTTCTTGCTGCATCCATAGCCCAAGTTCTCTTTAGTATATGAAGTTGCCTCTCTATGGAGAAAACACTAAAGTGAAAGCCCGTGGCAATTCACTAAAGATATGTCTCACTATAGTTTACTGAATACAATACGGGTTATTGGCTTTGCCTGGGTTCCGTGGTGAAGGCCCAGTCTCATGTTTGAGAAAAATACAGAGGAATCCATGAAGGATGATTTCAGATGTGCTTGCAAAAGCTGTTTTCTCCTGGAAGCATTTTCTCCAACCTGCTGGTGATACCTGCTCTTTGTTTATTATTGTCCCACCTTTAGTGAAACACTTTTATCTCTATTTAAAGGGAAATGCCCCTGGGAGGGACGTGATACTGCACTGGAGCTGAGAGCAGATATTGGGTAAGGCGTGAGGAACCAAGAGAGCCATGGGGACCAATGGGTGGAGGGATTTCACTATGGTTAATACTTATAAATGGGCAGATATCCCAGGCATAATGAGACTGTACTCTAGGGACAAGTCAGTCCTTCTGTCTGATTGCTCCAACCATAAAACTGACAAATTGCCCCGTAACGTTCGGACAAGATCAACATTGGATTGGGAATTCTGGAAAAGCAAAGTGCTGTACTCAAAGAACTGGGAGAATATCTTTAGGCAGAAAACAGCTCAACACAAAACAACACCCTCCCACCCCTCCACCCCACCCCCCAAAAAACCCACAAAAATCTGTTTAGAAATGGAAAAATGAAAGGAATGTGAAGCTTAAATTCAAGACTATGATGGCAAATGGGAAGGATAAATTCACTGTCAAGAAAGCGAATTATAGGGTCTCCATCATTTCGGAGAATTTCTAAGATTAAAAAACGTATAGTATGTAATAGCTTTTCACTATCTTTTTTACCTACCTTCACCTTTTCTTTTTAATTTATAGCTAGCTTAATGCGTTTGCCTTTCAGCATAAACTAAGAAAGACCCTACACATCTCTGTGCGTTAGACCAGTAAAATGACCACAGTAAAGCCCACAGAAATATATGTAGATTTTTATATTTTACTACTCCGTCCTCCCTGTAAAAGCCTGTAGGACTAAGTGCGTGCTGCTTCTTAATGATGAGATGGGCTGGAGCGGGTACCACAGGCTGGGAGGAACGCCATGCCGGCAGGTTAGAATTTAGCTAGCAGAGAGATATCCTAATGGTGAACCATGGGATCTGGAGACGTATAATTTGGCTTGAGAGGCCTTATTTAGGTGGGGTACAAATTATTTTCCAAAAGTCTTATGAAGAAGTGAAAAGATACAGAATTAGTGAATAAAACTTACAGAAAGACAGAGGTAATATAAGGCTATAAAAGGTATCAAAGCATGAGATAATGCATGTAATAATTTATATATATATATATATATAAATTCTTAGTATGTTATAAGGACCTAGTTTCATACAAAGGCATACACACACACACTGTGGATAGGCTTCTTTTTCTAGGCATCTCCAACATTGCTAGCTTGGTGGAAAACACAAACTACTTATGTAATATGGTGTCTGCCATATTCTGATTAATTTGAAATATTTCATCTTAATCATAATTCAATGATAGTCTAAAACTTCCCATTAACTATATGGCAGTACATAAACCAAGTATTTATACCTTTTCACACTAAAATCTTGTATAGGTCGGGCAAAATCCCTTTCATAAATGGATAAATACCTGCCAACACTGATCTCAAAGAGAGGAGTTGATTTTTAAACTTCTTAGACTTCCACTGTTGTAACTACGTTCATGGTTGTGATCTTTTTACTGTTGTGATCGTATCACAGGTTAATCAGAGTTTTTCGAGCTATTTCTTTAATATCAACATGATATATTCTACAAGTTTCCTTTAGAGTTCTTGTGAGATTCCGATTGATTGTATCAAAGCGAGTGGTAGAAGTTGGCATGCATGTTCCTTCTTTTAGAAAGTATAATAGATCAATATTAATGACAAGGAGCATTTTTTAGCTGTATGTGGGACCAACCAGTTGAAGCCATGAATACCGCCCAATAATCCAGCCTCCTGATGCTACAGCTTCACTATCTGAGGACATTTTCTTTTATCCTACTTTATTAATAAGCTTCAGGGCCAAGAATGCTGAGTAAGGGATTATATCCACTGAAATACTTTGCTCTTTACTGGCAAATTGTATTTTACACTCTGGATAAATGTAATTAGTGTGAAGAAGCTTTAACAAAAATTGCCTTTGCTGAATGTCGTATTTGCTTTGTCATTTTATATGTCAAGCCCCCCAATTTGCATTTTCTTTCAAAGAAGATAAAATTCTGATTATTGACATGAGTGCTCTTGGTTATTGAAACGCATTTGTGTACTCTCGCACGTCAAACCCTATACCTTGTTTTCTAGGAGTGAGCTCACTAACAAGAAATAGAGTAAGCTTTACTTCTTGGCCGTACTGGTCATTGAGCTCTATTTCCTTTATTCCATTGAAAATCAGAAGATACTGCAGAGGGTGCTTTGGAGACTATAGAGAAAACAGAAGAGCCAGCCACATTTACATTTGTTTTTCATTCTAATATTTAATGCAATTATGGAACATTTCCTTTGGAGATAATACTGCTTTTTCATGTAAAAGGGCCAAATTGTGGTGATTTATATGGAGGCTTTTTTGTGATGTTGAAGTGGAGGACTCTTTCATGTAAGGGAAACAATAAAAGTGGGAGAAAGGAATAGACGAAATCCCTGCATGGGAGAAGTGGGGCTCCTAATTATAAAAAGAAAACATGTATCATTGTCAAGAAAGTTAATAACTCATTACAACATCTGCTAAAAAGGATAAGATAGAAGCTATTTTCTCTCTTATTTTCTTCCCAATTAAATGAATGATTGTGCTTATGGGAATCCTGTTGTCAGAGAGGACAACTGTAAAATAGACGTCTTCTGCAGACATTTCTGTTCTTTCTGTGTTTTTGGAATTATCTTCACATGTTCAGAAGACCTATTGGAAGAACGTCCATCTATAACCCTGTGAAGTTAAAACAGTATAAAATTCACAAATGCTTTTTCCTCTGAAAAATGGCCATCTTTGCTCTCTAGAGCTGTCATAGGAACTCACCTGTCAAAGAGGAACAGTTATGTCTACTTAAATTATAAAAAGCTTGAAAATATATCTGCTACCTCATACTCGGTAAAAGCAGCTACCTCCAGGGGAGAGAGAGGTTTGGGTCATTCATTGATAGATAAAGTATTTAATTTTACAAAAGGCATGACTCATGAAGGAAAACCCTAGTACTTTTAGGCCATGGCTATATAAACAAACAGTATAAAGTCAACAAGGACTGAACACAGCGATATGGAAGAGGAAATGGATAAGTAAACTCGATGTTGATTGAAAGCCTTTGCTGTACTGGCGTGATTTGAGATAGAGCTAGAATTTTCATTTAGTTTGATGTTGTTTCAGTGTTCTCTGCTTGGTGTCTTTATTTCTTTCTTTCGTACATTGTAATTATTACTGGTACATTCCTAGACTTATATAACATGGGGTTAGGGGGTGGAGAAGAAGCTGTGTTCATATGGAAACCAAAGGTCAAACACAAACTAAATTCTACCTGATAGTGATGTAAAAATGGGTTTGAACTTCTGAAACGTAGAGGTTAGTGATTACTTTTGACTTATGCCAAATATAGAACATCAGCAGACATAGCTGAATATCTCACTAAGTGTTTTCTGAAAAGAATAGGTTGTCATCATTTTGAAGTTTACAGAGTACTTTTCATATTTGGTTCTCCTGATGACCCTTAGTAGTTAATAGTACCTACGTATTTTATGTATGTGAAACTTTAAATTCACAAAAACTAAGAAATGTACCTGAGATCACTTGTCAGAGAAGCTTGGATTTGGATTTTAGTTTCTAAGGCCTGTAGCCTCCCATGTGTGGCAGTACTATTTTCTTCAAATGAAAATGATTATCAATTATTTTTGTTTAGATTTTCTATATAATATTTTTATTATTCTACTCAACTATGTAAAATCATCAATGATTTTGGATGCGAGGCAAAATAAAATTTGGGTCCAATTCTGTAGGCTATTATGATTAGGGAAACAGTCACTTTCACCTGTATATGATTTTTTATTAGTTTTTGAGAGCAATTTAATGCAAACTAACCTCCACCCATTCTATTTCTCTTATGACGTTTGTCCTTCAGATTTACCAATATTATTTTTAATGCTCATAGTTTTTCCCAATGACATCTGATTTTAAATACAGTTAGAGAATCCAAGATTAGTAAGACTCCAGGGGTTTGCTATAGACCTAGATTCTCATGAAAACAGAGGGGGACAAGAAAGAACAGAAAAGGCAACATAGTTTTCTGAATTTCTCATTTCTTATGGCTCAATTCTCATTTGCCATATCTGGAACTCATTTTGTCTTAGGCTTCATGAGTTCATGCTTGTTTCTGAGGCCAGGCTAATCCACGCTTTCAATAAACTATTTGAGTTCTGATCTTGGTAAATGTCAAGGGAAGAAAAGATATTTCAGGCACCTACAGCATCCTTAAAAGTCTTGCCAAATCCATGAATCTGACTCTGCATTACCCTTCCCAAGAAGGAGAGCATCATTTGATTATCCATGAATCATCACCTCTTAGACTGTAACCTCATTGTCAGAGAGCCTGATAGAACCAGTGTTCAGCTGGCTGAGAAGGGGGAGGAGGGAAGAAAACTCTGGGGCAAAGCACAGGTCACTGGCACAATCAGCAAACTAGACAGTTCTAGAGATGGAGGAGGAGGCCTCCCTTCCTTGTCAGCTCAGATACACCTCCTGACTGCTAAATAACTGACGCTGATTCTTTCTCTATTAAAGCTGACATTTGTTTCCCCACCTAAATGACGCTGTATGGAAATATACGGCCTATGGAGACTATGAGTCAATTTAATAGAAACGTCACAATGCTTGTCCAGTATTGATGAGTACAGATATACTTTAAAATATTTCTTCTCTAGTCCTATTGCGTTATGACTCATGTTTCATCTTTGGATACATTATTTCTAGCCCTCAGCGCCAGTTCTATGGTCTCTTTTTCTGGCTTTATTTAAAAAAAAGGCAATATACATTTTTAGAAAGACATAAAAATTATGTTTCCTAGATAAACGAGCTAAGTGAAATCCAAATCCGATGTACAGATTCAAAAATCTGTGCTGTAAATCATGTTTACATAAGGATTCAGGCTAAAAAGGTAAAATGTGTATAAATAGCTGCATTTAGCCTAAGCCGCCACTGGAGGTCACTGCTGCTCCATAGAAATACGCTTTATTGCCTGTCTACTTAGGTAGTTGACTCACCAAATCAAGTAAAAAATGGTTTAAATTCTTTGAAAAGATGTAATGTCAACATCTTTGGAAAATACAAACTCATTTAAATGGGATATATCTTGCATAAGTATTGCTTAGAAGACTGTGGCACGGGCCCATT
Organism: Otolemur garnettii; assembly: GCF_000181295.1. Classification (NCBI taxonomy): domain Eukaryota; kingdom Metazoa; phylum Chordata; class Mammalia; order Primates; family Galagidae; genus Otolemur; species Otolemur garnettii. The sequence goes on from NW_003852403.1 coordinate 18,365,274, forward strand.
AACTCACGCCGCAGTAGTGCTGTGTGTTCTGGAGTTCATAAAAATGGAAAAAAACCCACAAGCAGTGCAGAGACTAAACTCCATTTCCTCTGTGTTTTGGTAAAGCAGAGTACCGGGACTGAAGCTATTCTTCCTCGATGAGTCTTTATTGTATAGTTCAACAGGTCGCGTGGGATATTTCACTGTTGTTGCCTTTGAGGGAAGTTAGGTATTTTATGTAAATTTGCACCCGAAAATTGAATATCAGTGACATTTCTCTAAAATGCAACGAGCTTGAAAGCCTTATGAAAATAGATTTATGGACTGTGTAGTCCGGAAAATGCCCTGGGCTGAGGTGAGGCACACAACTTTTTAGCAGGAGAACCTGGGTCAGTTGTTAGATTTACAGTGGTGAACTAGTTACTGTCTAACTTAACAAGAATATATATTTGTGCTCAGGAGAGATTGAGAAGTAGGGAAGTTCAAAGCTTCGTCCTCAAAGGAGGGAAGGGGGAGAGAAGGTGGTGTTTATTTTGTTGTTGTTGTTGCTGCTTTTGTTTGTTTGTTTATTTTTATGTCCTGAATCAAAATGAGCTCTACCACCTCAGGGATTTTCTTTTGGCTTTTATCCATCATGAAGTTTATAAGACAACTTAGGTATTAAAAAAATGACTACCTCCCAAAATGTCCATCATTTAATCTTATTTACCTACCAAATGGCTTTGAATTTTAAAGGTGCTTTTGAATACAACACGCATATGCCATATATACTAGTAGCACCATAGCACTGAGAATTTGCAAGAATTCAGAGATGTAAGTATAAATGTGTGTGACCTAAAATATATTTGGTATCCATCAGAAATGAGGCAGAAGGTAAAGTTGAAGAATAGAAATGGACTTTTTTTTTTTAACTTTAAGACTGTATTTAATGAATACAATTGATCTTTAGTACAGATAAAAATGAAGCTGGCCAAAGAAAATGTCTCTTTTAGGTGGAATATGTACGTACTGACACTTCATGAAAAATAGAAAATTACAACTTAGTAAAAACATCACAGTGAGCTCAACCATCCAGTTCACAGTGCTGGAAGGAAGTATCTGCATTATTAATCAATTGGGAATACGTGATTTTTCCCATTAATAAATGAATATTTAACAATTATTCATGGGTACACATCGTAGCGATGATGCTTTTGTACATTAGCTTCTATCATAGGTTTAATCAAAATCAAAGTATCTTGAGAAACCCACTTTAAATGTTCCTTTTTCCTCATGGCTTATAAAAAGTATGATTTTAAGAATGTGGCTTTCTCGTGATTATATTTCATGGCGATTTGCCTAGATTTTTCCTCTCAGCATACGAAAAACCTCCAAATAATAGAAAACCGTTAGTAGAACTAGCCATTCACTTTTGCTTTTTTTGCTGCAGAGATTCTGCTTTGAAAGAACAGGGACATTGGTTAAAGAGGTAGGGCTTGGCAGCCAAACTAAATGACACAGCCTCGATGTGGGGATTCCTGGTTTTAGCTTCTTGTCATAAAACTGTTCATTCTGGAGGATGAAAGATACAGACTACAGATGTTTTGCTAAAACCTTAATGGACTGTGGTTCAAGTTACTTAAACACAGAGGCATGATATTCGTGCTGCAGTCAATAAACTTTCACCAATGACAATAAAAACATGCATGCAGCTTGCAGCCTGCAAAGGGGCTCTGTCCAGGGTTGTCCTGATGAGTGCACAATCCAGATGGACACAGGGACATCAGGGAATGTCAGCCACAGCAGAGCCAAAGAGAACTGTCGTAGGGTTGATCTTTTTTCCCCTCAGATGTAATTTATACATTTATTAAGGTGTTATTAAAGTCATGCTTTTCAATAAGGCTATTGGTGGAAGGCATGTCCTGAAGCGTGTTCTCTTTATACATCTGAATGAAGGGTCAGGCATTAGGGGACTGGACTGTGCAGGACACATAATGGGACACAACAGGACAACCTGAGACAAATCCTGAACAGAAGGAGAGGAAGGACAGGGCTAATGCTTCTGCTAACTACATCAGGGTCTCTGAAAGAGCTGGAAAGAGAAATTCTGGTGGGCTCCCAGCCACAGGGGTACAGCAAGCTGCCTGCTCATCTGCAAACCTTCTCTCTGGAGGGGGAGAAATTTGTCATCTCCAATTTGCCTCTTGGCTATTTATCATTTATTAAACGTACACGCTAGAAGAAACTTACAGGGAAACCTCTCGTCTGGTTTTACAGGGGCAGGGCTCAGAGAGAAGGCTTCAAATCTAAAACTTCAAACTGTTACCGGCTCCCCACATTTGGCAGCTGCCTGCTTTGCAGCATTTTAACCCTTCAACCCTTTCTCCCTGTGCCTCCCTGATTGTAACTCAGACACCTCCAGACGCTGCCTCTGGTGCTGCTGTAACCCAGCACCATCTCTGGATAGTTTCCTGCAATTTTCTTTTGAAGGCAGGCGTTGGTTTAAAGGGGTCTGTCTCTAAAATGTTCCTGTAACTGAGTCACCTCCCAGAATCAGTTCAGGCTCCCAGGACCCGGGGTCATTCACCTCTGTCCTTCCTTTTCCAATGAGCTACAAACCCAGAACTGTAGATATTTGGCCCTAAGAGGAGTGGAATAAGGGCAGATGTGGGAGACTAGTTATGAAAGAAGTTTTATCTTAAAACAAATGCAACATTAATAAAATCAATGAAGGGTCTCATACAATAGGCATTATATTAAGCCAGAGTTCAAACTGCACATTGATTGCGGTATTTAAATTTCAATGGGTTGATTATGTATGAGGGGAAAATGAGCAGTATTATGAATGGACTCAGACGGGCGGGGAAGGACCTGGCCAGCAAAGTGAGAGGGAGAAGGAAGGGGGGAGGGGCACCGTGTTCCCTTTATGGTCACCAGAGTTTAATAAAGCATCACTTATTTCCCAGCTTTTAACACGCTTTTTTTTTTTTTTTTAATCACAGTGGTTCATACCTCACACTCCCGGGAGCCCGACTTGCTATAGGTGCAGGGTCCCGTCCCGTTCAGCAGCATCTCGCTGGTCTCGGTGTTGGTGGGTTTGTAGTCGACATAGAATTCCTGGGTGCTGGGAGTCATCTGCTTCAGGGACTGCCGTTTCTTTTTCCTGTGCCTTCGCATGAGGGAGCGCTGCTGCAGCTGCTTCATGCTGGCAGGGTAGCGCTTCCATGACACGTAGATCACCAGCAGGATGACGAGCACCGACAGGAAGAGGGCCACGCTCCCCGCGATGATTTTATGGAAGGAGATGTGCTCGGCGTCCGCGTCGGTCTCCGGCCCGGGCTCTGTGGCTCCCACCGTCGGGGGCAGGGGGGGCTTGCTCTCATGCTTGGGCCTGGGGAGCTTGGGCTTAAACGTGGGCTTGGGGAGAGCCCTGTCCAGATCAAACCTCTCCGTGGTACTTTTGCCACAGATGCTGTAGTTCTTCACTGCGTCGATCACGTTTACTCCCTGCAGCTCTTTGGGACTGGCACAGATAATTGTATTCTCTCTCAGACCTTTAAAACTTTTTAGCCAGTTTACCAGGGAACAAATATTTCTGCTGCATTCCCATATATTCCCGGCAAGACTGATGTCATTGAGGGATATCCAAGAATCCAAAATCTCCTGACCAATAAATGTGAGCTTGTTGGAATCCAGGTTGAGGCGCTGCAGATTCGGGACACACTGGAAAACACTAGGTCCACTGAAAGCTTCGATCTCATTGCCTGATAAATCAAGCCTTTGTAAGGAGCTCCAGGTCCAGGACATGGTCTGTCCTATGACACTGATTTTATTCCACTGCAAGTAAAGATTCTGAAGGCTCACCAGCCTCGGAAAAAGGGCCAGGTTTAGCTTGGAAAATTGATTGTGCTCCAGGTGAAGTTCTTTGAGTCTGATCATGCCAGCAAAGACATTCCTGGCCAAACTTCGGATCCGGTTATATCCCAGGTCCAAAAGTTCCAGGTTGCGGCAGTCTTGAAATATTCTCACAGGGATGGTTCTCAGGGAATTAGATCGTAAATGTAAACTCAGCAGCTTCCTCAAGCCCCGAAACTGCTCAGATCCCAGAGAATGCAGCTGATTATAGGACAGATCCAAGTTCCGCAAATTTGTCACAGGTCTGAAGGTATTGTTAAGAAAATAGGAGATTCTGTTGGAACTCAGAATCAACTCTTTGAGTCTGCGTATTCCATTAAAAGCATTTTCGTCAATATTGCTGATATGATTATGATCAAGGTATAGCCAGGTGAGCTGGTTGAGCCCTTTAAATTGATTATACTTAAGTTTTTGAAGGCTGTTATAACGGAGGGACAAACCTAAGCAACCAGCAGATATACTCGAGGGTATCTCCTGTAATTTCTGAGATTCACAATATACCATTTTGCCTTCACACCTACAGCCCTTAGGGCATCCTCGTTCAGCAGAAGAAAGCATTGTCAGTAAGACAGTGGGGGCTATAACCAGTGCTACAGCTGATCCGCTCAGTAGCCTAATTACATTGAAACCTGGAAATAAAAACAACTTAGAAAAGTTATCCCCCCAAAAAAGAATTCATTTTTTTTCATCAAGCAAAAATAGGCACGTATTTTTTATGTTTACAAAATTAAATTTAGACAACAACATTTAACATCACCTATCGTCTCTTTGTAATTAAAGAGAATTGTCTTTAGGGTTCTTTTTTTAAATAGTTAAACAAGGAAACATGTCCACTAAGCAATTGAATTTATAGTCTTAGAGCAGAGCAAGGTAATCTCTAAAGCAATTAAGGCAGAAATATTACACAGACTAGAGGATTTTTTTTTATTTCTCTCTCTCTCTCTCTCTTTTTTGGTTTTAAGAAGGAAAGAAGAAAAATGACAAACATACCCATCCTTTGTATTGTTCAAAGGTCGTCCTTAGGTCTTTTGCTTTGGCTTAGGGGGCCACTTGCATGACAGCCCCTGTCAGCTGCACTGTAGTGAGTCAGGGCTCGCTGACACCCAGGAAGAAAAATTGGACCCCTTGGGAGATGGACCGATTTTGGAACATTATTCTTTGCCAGCCACGCAGAACACTCCAAGAACAAATAAATCCCAACACCGCATTCACAGCAAAACATCGAAATCTTCCTAGGTAATAGGATCTTCATGGATATTACGTTTTTGCATCTTTACAGTTTTTTATGGGGGGGGGTTAAAAAAAAAAAACTGGCTTCTATAATTTCTTCTTATCGGAAAACATGATGTATTCCTCCAGGCAGTGTGGGGCTACCTGAGCTGCCCCATCTGTATTCCATAGCCCAGCAATTCCCGGGGTGAGCACCCAGTTCAGCCACAGAGCTGCGATGGAGCCCAGGAGGCAGGAGAGCCCGGTACCTTGCACACGCTCGGCTCACTTCTGCAGACTGTCATTCTGAAAGCCGCTCCGACTGTTGCTTTGGTTTCGGTGAATGCAGTCTTATGTAAAGCTGCCCCCAGCGGCGAAGAACATTATGGGCATGTGCAGAAATGTCTCTCTTTTATCTTGCAAATGAGCAGGCTCTCTGCTGGAAAATGAATGATTCTTTTGGGTGGCTCAATAGCGACTGAATGGTCACAGTAATCAATAACTAGCAACATTTTCTGTGATTTCCAAGTCTTGTTTTACAATTTGGCCATGTCGCTATTGTCTGCGTCCACTTAATCACGAAACGTGTGTCGCCCAGAGTTTTTCTGGAGCTTGACATTAAGTTCACAGACTGAATGTCAATTTTCCTTAACCTCAGTGTAGGCTTTGAACTGAAATTTATAAAATGAATGATTGAGCTTTTCACACAGAAGCATTAACTGCCTGCCCATGTGACCTCTTGGAGTCACAGGGATTATATTTTGCGAGGTGTCCCAGGATGTTGGAACATGTACCTTCTGGAATAGAGGGGATAACTAATAACAGGTGAATTAATGATTCCGATGGCTTTTCTGGGTTTTCCACAAAAGATATAATTGGTTTTATGGCTTATGGTTTGGTTTGTTATTTTGGCTGCTGTAATTTTCTTTTAATTAGAAAAGAAATAAACTGCTTTTAGTGCTAATATAAGACACAGGAGATCATTTGGTTCGTAGTTTCTTGATGCTGCTGCTATTTATTACACTAATAATATTTATTGAGCACTTTCTAAGTGCCTTAAATGGGCTCTCTTGTTTTAACTTTAAGCAATAGCATGATGTAGGTCCCATTAAAACCACTATTTTAAAGGTGAGGAAAAACACTTGGAGAGGTAACTTGCTCAAGGTCACATAGCAAGTAAATGGCAGAGCTGACATTCAGAGCCAAGGCACTCTCATGCTTGGACCTGAAACCACTAGATGATCCAGTTCAACAACATTGCTATATTCATTTTAAAAATGAGTCAAATAAAATTCAGACCTAGTAAGGCATTGGGGTAGGAAGCTGCAATCAATACGTTCTTGTTCCTCTAATGGGACTGCATAAACTTCTTTGGTCTGAGACTCCTAAAGAAGTTTAAAAACTCAGAAGCAGTAGGTTAGTGATGGAGAACACAGATTTTGGCACAGAGATTCAAATCTCAGCTATAACTTATGAGCCGTATAACCATAAGTAGGTCACTTATCTCTCCGAAATCTCAGTTTTCCCATCTGCAAAATGGGCATGATAACAAAAAATATACATTTTAAGACCGAAGGATTAAGTCTTATTAGTATCTATAAAGTACCAAGAGCGATGTGTTGCACATAAGCTATTTGTGGAAAGTATTTAAATAACATCAACCTCATTGTACTTGTTGGGATTGCATGCTGTTTGGTATTGAATATTTACTATACCAATCATCATTAACTCACAAAGAACTACTTTAATGAGTGGTTAATAATAAGTTTTATATTGTACACATGGATTTCTGAGATTCACTTAGTATTGCTTTCTTTCAGGAGCAAACTTCCTATGTATCCATTATCTCAACTTTATCTTTAAAATGAATCTTTTGTTCTATGGATCATACTTAATTATTAATGTTGATTCTTTTCTTTCCCAAAGCAGAACGTGAGAGCATCTGCCCCACAGAGATAGCCATTCTGTTTAGAAATAAAGGGTATCCTTTAAAAACGCATGCCTTGTTGGTTTTTGCTAAGTGAATTGGCTACGAAAAAGCCTGGAAAGCGTTCCCATTCTCTGAGGATGAGAAGTATGGTAAAGTTAGTCAGGATGATCAAAAAGGGTCTCCCGAATATAGTCCAAAGAAAATCATCAATTTCTTAGATTATATGCTGTTAATAGGGCTAGTGGTTTCCTCTCCCAAATATCTATGCTACGAGTGCATATAAAGGACTCAGAGTGTGCTTCAAATAGAATAGATAGAATTCTTAAATCCCTCCCCCAAGATTCTGATTAGGGGTACGGTAGAGTTATGCACATCAATAATCTCTGATGGTCAAGTAGTTTTCAAAAACTCACTATAAAGGAATGATTCAAAATGTTTTCCCCTTGTAGGAAGGGAGAGTATGCAAACTGGGGATATTGGGATGTATGTTTCACGAGGACAAAGAATGTTTAGTCTAATTCATTTTCCTTAATACCTATAATAGCACTTGGCACATTATAGACACTCAATAATTATTGAAAAATGCATTTTTATGGGGGCTGGAAGTGCTATGGATGTAGTGTAACTAGTTACATGTTGTTAGTCTTATGTACATGGTATTGAGCCTGGAAGATTTCCTCAGTGAGTAAAATTGGAAATCATTTTGGAGAAAGTATTTTTTTTTTTATTATTAGGGATTCAAAGAATCAGGTTACAGTGATGGCTTTTGTTAAGTAAAGTCCCTCTTATTATTTTTGAAGAATGTATGTGAAAAGGCAAGAAATTAGAAATGAGAAAACTTAGGTCGTCAGTAGGTGATCTTCACTTTTCATGGAGACGTCTCTTATCCTCATAAATAAATAAACCATGAATTTCACGATATGAGTAATTATGCTTTTGAATATTCCCTTATGAACAGCGAAGTGTAACACTGAACCTTGATCATCTAACATCCCAAGTGGGGCTTAACAACTTATATTTTTCCAAAAAAGAGGAAAGGGAGTCATATTTCCCTCACATCTCTGTTACCTGAAAGCCTCTACTTCTCCTCATTCTTCCTCCTTTTCTTTTCTTTTTTTTTTT